>NC_053156.1:5583308-5632777 GCF_016835505.1 Polypterus senegalus
TGAACAGGTGCCCTGTAAAAATATAGTAGTTTAACTAGTACACTAGAGGAGTTTGGAGAGGCCATGGAGAACGACTTTCGGATGGCTTCGAGGAGATTCTGGTCCACCGTCCGGCGTCTCAGGAGGGGGAAGCAGTGCAGTGTCAACACCGTATATGGTGGAGATGGTGCGCTGCTCACCTCGACTCGGGATGTTGTGGGTCAGTGGGAGGAGTACTTCGAAGACCTCCTCAATCCCACTAACATGCCTTCCAATGAGGAAGCAGAGCCTGGGGACTCTGAGGTGGGCTCTCCCATCTCTGGGACTGAAGTCACCGAGGTGGTCAAAAAACTCCTTGGTGGCAGGGCCCCGGGGGTGGATGAGATACGCCCAGAGTTCCTTAAGGCTCTGGATGTTGTAGTATTGTTTTGGTTGACACGTCTCTGCAACATCGCATGGACATCGGGGACAGTGCCTCTGGATTGGCAGACCGGGGTGGTGGTCCCCCTCTTTAAAAAGGGGACCGGAAGGTGTGTTCCAACTATAGAGGGCTCACACTCCTCAGCCTCCCTGGAAAAGTCTATTCGGGGGTTCTGGAGAGGAGGGTCCGTCGGATAGTCGAACCTCGGATTCAGGAGGAACAGTGTGGTTTCCGTCCTGGTCGCGGAACAGTGGACCAGCTCTTCACCCTTAGCAGAGTCCTGGAGGGTGCATGGGAGTTTGCCCGACCGGTCTACATGTGTTTTGTGGACTTGGAAAAGGCATTCGACCGTGTCCCTCG
Source organism: Polypterus senegalus (assembly GCF_016835505.1). Taxonomy (NCBI): domain Eukaryota; kingdom Metazoa; phylum Chordata; class Cladistia; order Polypteriformes; family Polypteridae; genus Polypterus; species Polypterus senegalus. The sequence goes on from NC_053156.1 coordinate 5,584,069, forward strand.
GGAATTCTGTGGGGGGTGCTCCGGGAGTATGGGGTACCAGACCCCCTGATAAGAGCTGTTCGGTCTCTGTACAACCGGTGTCAGAGCTTGGTCCGCATTGCGGCAGTAAGTCGAGCCCGTTTCCAGTGAGAGTTGGACTCCGCCAGGGCTGCCCTTTGTCACCGATTCTGTTCATAACTTTTATGGACAGAATTTCTAGGCGCAGCCAGGGTGTTGAAGGGGTCCAGTTTGGTGGACTCAGGATTGGGTCACTGCTTTTTGCAGATGATGTTGTCCTGTTTGATTCATCAGGCCGTGATCTTCAGCTCTCTCTGGATCGATTCGCAGCTGAGTGTGAAGCGGCTGGGATGAGAATCAGCACCTCCAAATCCGAGAGCATGGTCCTCAGCCGGAAAAGGGTGGAGTACCCTCTCAGGGTTGGGGGAGAGATTCTGCCCCAAGTGGAGGAGTTCAAGTATCTCGGGGTCTTGTTCACGAGTGAGGGAAGAATGGAGCGTGAGATCGACAGGCGGATCGGTGCGGCGTCCGCAGTGATGCGGGCTCTGCATCGGTCAGTCGTGGTGAAAAAGGAGCTGAGCCGTAAGGCAAAGCTCTCAATTTACCAGTCGATCTACGCTCCTACCCTCACCTATGGTCATGAGCTATGGGTAGTGACCGAAAGAACGAGATCGCGAATACAAGTGGCTGAAATGAGTTTCCTCCGCAGGGTGTCTGGGCTTTCCCTTAAAGATCGGGTGAGAAGCTCAGTCATCCGGGAGGGGCTCAGAGTAGAGCCGCTGCTCCTCCGCATCGAGAGGAGTCAGATGAGGTGGCTCGGGCATCTGATCAGGATGCCTCCTGGACGCCTCCCAACCGGGAGGAGGCCCCGGGGAAGACCCAGGACACGCTGGAGGGACTATGTCTCCCGGCTGGCCTGGGAATGCCTTGGGATTCTTCTGGAAGAGCTGGAAGAAGTGGCCGGGGAGAGGGAAGTCTGGGCCTCTCTGCTTAAGCTGCTGCCCCCGCGACCCGACCTCGGATAAGCGGAAGAGGATGGATGGATGGATGGATGGATGGATAACTAGTACACCGGTATCTGACTTGTCTCTCTCTGGATCTGATCAAGTGCGATCTTTTAAATTTAAAAAATGTATTTCTTCCAGGGATCTTGGGACTGCTGATGCCATGCCTGACACTCGAGAGGGTTTTTCTAAGAAGATGTTTTCACCTATTCAAAATAAAGTGAATAAAAAGGTAGATGTACCATCACAACAGGGAAAGGTGATGATTGGCACATCTGTAAAAGAAAATAAAACAACGGATAGGGCCAAATCCGATTCTTCTCTTTGAACCTTAAAAGTTTACGAGAATGTCATGGCTTAGCTTCCGCATTTCGAACATCCAGTGGTTATAATTTCAGACAGTACATTGGTCAACTTAAACACTAATCCATTTCAAAATATTCTGATTATTTCTATTTATAACCTGACCTTATCACAATTGGCTAGATGCTTAAAGGATATTACACCTTTTGTGGGATTATCCAAAGTCATTATGATTATTTAATATGTCATAATTCCAGATCAAACGTGAGCACAAGGAGAACATGGGAACAGGTTAAAGTGAAGTACAAGAATATACTTCAAACTGGTAAATATTGGTATATAACTATTTAAAGAATTGTTGACATAAAGAATCATATATAGAAGGCAAACAAGCAAAAAACAGGTGGAGATCCACGCGGTCCAGACCTAACCCCTTCAGAAGAGTTGGCTCTCCAGCAAAATGCCCATCACCCGGTTTCTGAGGGCATTCCAGGGGCAAGCTCCTCCTCAGAACCAGTGGCAGGATGCAGTGGTAACTTCATTTCAGGTAAAGGATGGTCATTGCATATATTCTGTCCTCAATGTGTGCCATAGGTATGTCCCATTTAGCCCTCTTTTTTATTTTGTTTTTTTGTTTGGTCAGTTGCAGGGAATGTCATATCCCTAGAATCTGTGTCTGACCACCGAGCTACTGACGAATGTCAAATATCTGATGAAGACACTGTGTCTGATTATTCATCAGGAGGAGAGGTAAATGTTCCAAATGTTTGAACAAACTCCACTCTGATGAGTCCCATGTGCTAATGATGATATAACTGTGTTGCAGGAACCTGTAGCCAGCAAACATGTATCTTTTGGAACATCCACATCAAAAAAAGGAAATGGTAAGGTTGGTTGAGCCATCTGTTGTACTTGATATGAAATGATTCAAAATGATATTCAGCAATCCCTCGTTATATCGCGCTTCGACTTTCGCGGCTTCACTCTAGCGCGGATTTTATATGTAAGCATAACAAAATATATAACATGGATTTTTTGCTGCTTGCGGGTACTGCGGACAATGTGTCTTTTTACTTCCTGTACATGCTTCCTCAGTGGGTTTGCCCAATTGATTTCATACAAGGGACGCTATTGGCGGATGACTGAGAAGCCAACCAATCAGAGCACGCAGTTAAGTTCTCCTGACTGAGAAGCTAACCAATCAGAGCACGCAGTTAAGTTCCTGTGTGCTGAATGCAGTGTTAACCAGGAAGTCTCATCTCGCTCATTCAGCATCAAAGTGTTTCGCTGTGCAAAGAGTTGTGCTCTTTTGTGTTTATCTTTGTGCATAGTCAGCCCTTCATTATGGCTCCAAAACGATCTGCTACTGCTTCAGGGGCCGTGCCAAAGCGCCAAACGGAAGATGTTAACGATTGCCGAAAAGGTAAACGTTTTGGATTTGTTGAAGGCTACGATTCTTTTTATTTAAAAAGTACAGAAGGAATATAAGATCTACGGCCGCAGTGTCCTTTTAACCAGGGTGCAAAACGAGTTGCAAGTGAATGTAATAAAGCAGTAGTCTGGATGGAGTCTGCTTTAGGGATTTGGATTGAAGACTGCCAGAAGAAAAACGGCAGTGCTACACAATGAAGTGTCTCCTTTGGAAGAGCTGTAACGCTCTCCTTTGTTGTACAGTAAAATTAAACTCATTGTTATCAGACAAGTCATCGTGTCATTGTTGGTGATTAACCATAATTCATTTTCTACTTACAGTATTTAGTACATGTACGTACGTTTAGTGTCACTGTACACACATTTACTGTATACTATTTTTCTTGCATTGTACGTATTTATTGCTGGTGGCCTGTCTATCGTAATGGCTGTAACATATGTGATATCAGAGACACTCGATATCATCAGAGACACTCGATATCTTTAAAATAATATTTAGGTTTTACTGTATATAAACAGTATGTTTATATACATAATTTCAATGAATCTTACCTAATATCTAAGAGAATACAAAGGGATTATGCTGTATAACTCTGCGGGGAATATTTCTAAACAGTGTGGGAGAGTTTATAAGGGCTTAAAATATATAAAAATAACCATACAAACATATGGTTTCTACTTCGCAGATTTTCACCTATCGCGGGGGGGGTCTGGAACGCAACCCATGCGATCGAGGAGGGATTACTGTACTGTGTATACAATATAGAGGAAAAAAGGCATTTGTAATTGTGTATTTATTTGCAGAAAAATGTGAGGGCTCTATATAAGAGATATCTTCAGCAGAAAGTCACGTACAGGAAACTAAAAATAAGGAAAATACAGCAGGACATGGAACTTCATGAACTGAAGACAACCAAAATGAAGTTGCAGATAAAAATACTAGAAAAATAATTGGTAACAAAATTCTCTTCTCTTTCCCATGATGTGTATGCGTGAGTGTATCCTTAATTTATGTTCTCCTCCTTACAGGCTGAAAGTTTGTAATAATATATAATAAATCAGTTTTGTGTGAAACAACTGTTGTCTTTTTCATTGAAAATGTTGGGTCACAATTCTGTCTCTGGCAGCTCTGCCACTGGTTTGCTCAAGGTGCACTTGGTCAAGGTCATCAGGCTGCACGAAAACCTCAGGGACTCTCTCTTTGCTGACGGTTGCTATGTTGTGAAAGACAGAGCATGCAACAATTATGTCACATGCTCTGTCAGGTGCAACCCTCAGCCTTTTTAGACATTGAAATCTCTCCATTAGGTGGCCAAAGTTCATTTCAATTCATACCCTTGTCCTAGACAGAGCTGCAATATATCGAGTTTGTGGCCTAGGGTTGGGGTCAGGAAACCAGGGTCATTAGAAAATTCCTACAGACATATCCCCTGTCCCCAAGCAGGATTCCATCATGATGACCTGTGGAATATGTACAAATTGTGAATACAATACACACATCACCACGATTAACAATTAGATTATTACCTTGTTCAAATGTCCGATACAGGTGTGACTCCTTAAAAATTCTAGAGTCATGAACAGACCCTGGCCATTTAGCCTCCACATTTGATACAAGGTAGGATGCATCACAGATCATCTGAGAATTGATAGCATGTAGGTCAAACAATTTTACTGTCAACATACCTATTGGCTATTTTCAACTCTTTCAAAAAGTGACATTACCTGCATGTTAATACTGTGGAAGCCTTTTCTGTTCACGTAATCTGGCTCATTTGGACCCGATGGGGCCTTTATTCGGATCTGCATACAATCCAGTGCCCCAATCACATTTGGAAATCCTGGGTAATGAGAATGTTAGGCTGATTGTGAGATTCTTTATGGAACTGTGGGTGTTTTATCCTATGTATTACCTACCTGCAATGGCATGAAATGCCTCTTTTATGGTGTGCACACGCAGGTGTCCAGGAAACACTATGAAAACCAGAAGGAAATGTTTCAGAGCCAAATAGACTTTACGAATTGCCTGGCAAACTACACTTTTCGATAGATGTTCTGCATCGCCTACAGTATATAAAAAGTGCCGCTTGCAAGAAACCTCAAAGCAATGCATACTGTCTGTGTGGTTGTGAGAGCCTGACTTCACCGATTTTGACTTCGAATATAAGGAGCTAATAAATCTTTGAGGTACAATATTCCCACTCGGCTAAAGCGGTATCTTTCGAAAAGAATTTCCTCCGGGAGCAATAAAGGATCTGCCGGTCGCGCAAAACCCTTATTCTCTTCGTATAATTTGTGCATCAATATCAATTGGTCGCTCATTCATGAACGGCGAAGCCATGACTGGATGAATTCCACACACCGTCACTGATTAAATGTGTGAGCTAATACTTGTTTACATAGAACAAATCTGCTCCGAGCAAGTTTGAGGATTAGGATGTGTTGCTATGACAACACTTCCAGCAAGAGTTTCAAAAAATCGACAGATCCAGGATCAGGCCAAATCGTCAACAATTACATCCGGCTAAGCTAGTAATCCAAGTACGAAAAATACCTCCGGTCCCTGAGGTTTAAGTGTTTGTTTCTGTCTTCTATTGTCTACCTCAGCCCTTATCCTTATCTTAACCCCTTTAAACAGGGCCCTGAGGTTAAGGATGGATTCATCACTAAGGTCCCTGATGTTAAAGTTTTGTTTCTTGTTGATAGTGTATTTGTAGTATTGAGATTATTGTTTGGTTTGGTTGTGTTGTGTGTCTTCAGTGTATATATTTTGTTTCAGTTCAGGGAACCTAATTATGGCCACCAGGGATAATAAAGAGTGGGATAGTTTATTATTGAGTCCTAATATTTATTTATTTTTTAGTGTTTGGGTTTTTAAGATATATAGTATTATTATTTTTACGGATTTTTAGTTTGTTGCTGGTGTTCTTTTTATATCCGTTTTATTTAAAAAAAAAATTAAGATCCATATTAATTACTAATTTTACATATTTTAATTTTGACTAAAGGGGGGATTATTGACTTTTTAACCCTCTTTTAAGAAGTAGAAATTTAAAATAATTTTTCAGTAATTTATTGCATAGATTTAAATTTGCAATTCACAATATTTTTAGAACAAATAGATAGACTCTTAATAAAATAATGATTTTACAATTGGTAGGACGGATGGGATCTGTAAAATAAAAAAATTATAATTGGAGTACGTGTACTCATGCATCCTTGATATGGACTTTGGTCCAATATCTCCTACCCTCAACCTGAACTTAAGATTTCCCTTCCCCAACCCTAAACTTAATATAATTTCTTTTCCAGCACTAAACCTAACAATTCTTCCTTCACCAGTCCTAAAAATTGTAATTATCTTTCCAGCCCTGCTCTCAGGAAAGTGAGTTCCTTAACAAAAAAACTGTAGCGGGGCCACATAGTTAGTGTTAAATGTCAGTTCTGAGTGCGTCTCGTTTCATTGTCCCGTTTGCTGTTTGTATGTGTATCAGTTAATGCCGTCCCCGTTAAGGAGGATGGATGATGGAAGGAGACCACAGCCGCAAACCTGGAAAACACCTGTTCTTAACACTAGAAGTCCCAGACTTTTCTAACCCTCCTTTAGCCAAGAGGCTGCTAACTTGGCTACTCTTTTGGCTAACATTAGCATCAATTCATGTGTAAATTAGGTCATTACCTGAGCAATCTGCAGGGGAGTGGGGTGAATGGTTGCTGGTGGCCTGTTTGTTTGTGTGGGGGGGGAGAGGGAGGGAGGGCTGCTAAAAGCAGAGAACTTTCTTTTGTGCTGAGGTTGATAAAATCTCACTGCACATAGCCTACTACTTCAGTGCCCTCAAGAATTATGTGGTGTACGAACCTAGAAAATGCAGATAGCGAGTAACCCTAACCCTAGTTGTATCTTTTTATTTAGGAAGATATTTCATTTCACTAGAAGTCCCAGACTTTTCTAACCCTCCTTTAGCCAAGAGGCTTGTTTGGGGACTGACCTGACAGAGACAGCAAAAGATGGCGCAGTGAGGCGTGAAGAACAGGTGGGGACCCGTCTCCCCAATAGAAGCGTACGCCGCAGATGAAGAGCCAATGGCTAAGGCCAGGAAAAGTATCTCGAGTCACCTTCAGAGCTTTCTGTGTTTCATCACTCCTGACATGCTTCATAGCATTCAAGAATGGACTATTCAACATGCACAGCAAATGGAGCATATTCATTGGTTCATGGCCCTTCCTGAACTAATGGCATTTATTGCAGTTGTCATCTTGCGGGGGCTTACTAAGGTTTCATCACTACGTGACTGCTGGTCAGCAAACCTGGGAAACACACAGATCATTGGAACTATGCCGCGAAACTGCTTCCAAGACATCACGCGACACCTACACTTTGATGACAGGTCCACCCGCAGTGGTCGAGCAAAGACTGATAAGTTCGCTGCAATTTCCAGTGTGTGGGGATCATTTGTCACCAACTGCATCACGTCCTACAACCCTGGTCTACATATCACCGTTGATGAACAGCTTTTCCGTCAAAGACTCGGTGCTGTTTCCTGCAGTATATTGCAACTAAACCTGACAAGTTTGGGATCAAGTTTTGGGTGGCTTGCGACCTAAAATCCAAGTACATTTGCAATGTCCTCCCATATCTTGGCAAGGACCCCAATCGTCCCAGTGGGGAGAGACTGTCTGAAAATGTAGTGATGAGGCTGATGGAACCATTCCTAGACAAGAGCAGAAATGTTACCACAGACAATTTCTTCACATCGCTGTCACTTGCACAAAAACTTCTTAGATGGAAAACCACCATCCTCGGCACAGTCAACAAGATTCGCCGGGAAATTCCTCAATCCGCTAGACACACAGATCGCAATAAATTCACCACTCAGGTATGTTGCAGGTCTTTTGTGGTTCTATTTTTATGTGTTTCTAATTTTTAGAATCAACACCTCCAAGTGTGTCATTGTGTGTAAAAGTGCTATGAAAATAACAATTTTTCTTATTTCTTAGGTGTTTTCAACCACTGCTGCCACGCTGACGGCGTATGCGGCCAAACGGAAGAAGAACGTCTATATTCTTAGCAGCATGCACAGCGTGGTTCAGACTGATAATACCACCAAAAGGAACCCAAACACTGTCACCCTTTACAACACCACAAAGTGTGGCGTGGATGTGATGGACCAGATGGTGCGGGAGTACACTGTCCGCACAGGAACAAGGCGCTGGCCAGTTGCCGTGTTCTATAACATGATTGACATGGCAGCAATGAATGCACATGTGCTGTATCAAGCATGCACGGGGCCTTGGGAAAGACGAGTGGACTTCCTGGTGGAGCCTGCAAGAGAGCTGGCTAACTCTCATATGGCTGGGAAAAAGGCAAGAAAAGAACAGTTGCTTTAGACACAACCCTCCACACCTAGCCCTGGAAAAAGAGCCATGTGTCAGGTCAAACACAAATGCAAGAACAATCATGCCACTGTGCGATGTGTTCACTGCCACAGATATACATGTGGTAAATGCAGACTAGAGATACCATGGCAGTGCCAGGATTGTGAGTGATTGCTGAAATGTACTCACTCACTTTTTATTATTATTTGTAAATATGTGTACAAATGGTTGGTTTGTTTTTTATTTTATCAATAAATCTCACCAACAAAGAAAAAAAACCCATGTGTGTTGATTTCTCCCTAAGATGGCGAAGTGAAACACAAGTTTCCTTGAAGTGGCTCAGCATGGCCCCACCTTGTTTGCATAACAAAAGCATCTGTTCGTAGGTGATTAACACTAGAATTACCAGAGCCTACGAAAAAACTCGTAATTCCGTCCCACCTTAAATCGCTTCTTAAAATCGTTCACAGCTCTCCACCAGCGTCTTTTGTCATCTAAATGTGCTGATAAAAATCAGGCTGCAAGCAGCCGGCTATTCCATCCCCCCACCGACTTAGAACAGGCACAAACTTCTCCCAGCTCATGCCTTGATTGATTATCTAGGAGTGAAGTGGAGTTTTAGAGTGGAAAGAATAGATTATTATTTGGAATACACGCATTTCACGTGTGTTCCGTTTCTACAGTAATCCGTGTAAACACATTTTTAAAACAGAAACGTTTTTCATATTGTAGTAGTAAATGACAAAATGTAAGCATAAACTATATAATGTATGAAGCCTAAAGTCCAAATATCAAACACTTTCACAAAGGTACACATATAACAGAACAAGTATGCTTTTATTCAAAAATATAACTGCAGAAAAAAGCCACCTTAGCATGCCATATTGACACGTACGTACTGCAGCTGACACAGTAGTATAATGGTATCAGCCGCTCACTAGTATCCAAAAGCTCATGAGTTTGATCCCACATGGCTCAGTTTTGAGAAGTAAACTGCTCTTATTCTTACTATTTTAGAATAAAAACATACATTTGATTTCAGTGTGTAACAGCCAGTAATTTATGATACTTGTAAAGGTTAGTTTTTTTTTTTATTCACTTTTCATTCTCAGTCTCAGTCATGTTCAGGATCCTTCCCTATCCCCCATCTGAGAATGCTGTTTTCACATAAAGATGCGCTTTAGCTCTGCAGCGTACTTGTGACTGCATTCTCGTACCAATGCTTGCGAACTGAAGTGCCTGCATGCAGTTTTCGTGGCATTACACGTCTATTTTTTTTAGCATGCCCGTGTCGCTCAAACACAGGAACATATGTTGGTGTACAAGAATAAAAAACAAGTGCACTTTTATTCTAGACTATAAGTGAAGAAAAAATAAAGCAAGTTACAGTAGGCGGTTGATACGACAGCTTGCGTGGTGCAATGCTAAGAACTGCTGATTTCCGATCCGTGCTGTATAAAATCATCACATTCAAATATTAACAATTTCCACACACCCTTCCTACATTCACGACATGTGTACTTGTTGCAGTGTACACATCTCTCTGGGCTATGGTTCCTATTACACTGAATGAGCACCTGACATTGTACTTTCTTCCCTATATAAATAACATTCGAGTATAGCGTCTCCAAATAAGTCACATTTGAGTTATAGGGGGATCGTGAAGCGACTGAGAGAATGGAACTGAATAAAAAAAGACTGAAATCAAATGTATGTTTTTATTCTAAAATAGTTAAGTACATGCAATATTATTTGAAAACGAATAAAAAGTGTAAAAAGTTTACACGGATTACTATAGAAACGGAACACACGTGAAATGCGTGTATTCCAAATAATAATCTATTCTTTCCACTCTAAAACTCCACTTCACTCCTAGATAATCAATCAAGGCATGAGCTGGGAGAAGTTTGTGCACGTTCTAAGTCGGTGGGGGGATGGAATAGCTGGCTGCTTGCAGCCTGACTTTTATCAGCACATTTAGATGACAAAAGACGCTGGTGAAGAGCTGTGAACGATTTTAAGAAGCGATTTAAGGTGGGACGGAATTACGAGTTTTTTCGTAGGCTCTGGTAATTCTAGTGTTAAGGATATCAGCTAAAAGCCTTCCAGCCCATCGGCTGTCTTGCGGGTTTTATAGGTAGAAAAGCCAAATGGCTGCTCTCTGGGACTTCTAGTGTTAATTAATCAATCACAGACGTCATAGACTATTTAAGTAATCAGGAAGGAGAAGAGAAAAAGAGAGGGAAGGAGCGAAGAAGGAGAAAGGAGACCGGAGACCATTTAGTTTCAACCAAGTTTCAACTTGCTTGCTGTTTTTTCACATCGCGCCTTTTCACCAGTTTGCTTTTCATTTTGCTGGACTGTCTTTCAACCTCCATTTGCTGAGACCCCGGGGTCAATTTGCCATCCACCATACGCCAAGGAATCATGGTGAGGTTGCTCCAATCGCCGGGAAAATCAAACAACGCATTTACCGCTAGTTCAGTCATCCGTATTCGGGACAGTTTTATAACCGGACTCAAGTTCACAATCATTCAGTTTATCAGTCATTTTGTTATTCGTGTTATGTGTTATATGTTACAGGGGCATGGGAGGGTTTTTGTTGTATTTATATTTGCTGGGGTGGAGGGATATTTTTTCTGTTTTTTGCATGTCTTGTTTCATTTAATACATTTAATCCGTTTTAATTTTTGTGTACTTACATTTACACCGTTGATTGTGGGGAAAAGCTGAATTGGTTAGAAGTACGGCTTGATAGTTCGATTATTTCTCAGTAAATTATCCAGGCCACAGGTCTTGAAGGTGTAGCTGCTGGCTGGGTAAAGGGGTCGGCCATTAGAAAACCTACCCCTAAACTTAATTTCAACCCTAGAAATCAATGTTTATAATTTATCCAAAATGTTTAAAGTTACAGAACTGGATAGTTCTCTGTTACAAAAGGGAATGCACTTTGTTCCTACTCCATCGAAGATAAATATGGAAGATATTAGATATGATGTTCATAGATATCATAAATAATTAAAATATATTATAAATTTATTATTTATTTAAATTATTTTCTTTATGTGGAAAATGATTCAACTCTGTTTATTTGTGGAACAATCCACATGGGTTCCAAAATTGTCCAAAATTTGTAAACCTATTTTGGACTTAATTCAACAAGACTGGAAAACATCAAATATTATGTCATATGCTAACTTGACAAAGGAAAATCTTACTCAACCAGAACACATGTCCCTTAAGTATCCCCGAAATAATAAGAATATAACTATAAAACCATCAGATAAGAAAGCGATGACAGTCATTATTGATTAAATACAATATTTATATGAGGCTCAACATCAATTAAACAATACATTACAAAGCTTTAGCTAAATCTAAACAGGCTTAAACTAAACAAAAAAGAGTAATTATTTTACCCAAACTGGTGGAAGATGGGTATATTTCTTATCAGCGAAAGAAATATTTTTTAGGCCCCAATATACCATCTAGGCAGAAATCTTATCTGTTCCCAAAGATTCATAAGTCACCAGACTCATGGACAACACCTTAAGAGATACCGCCTGGGAGACTAATCGTTTCTGCCTGCTCCTTGGAATCTTATCGCATCTCTGAATACATTGATTATTTCTTAAACCCGCTTTCCCAACTGCATAGCAGTCACGATACTTTTCATTTTTAACAAGTCATTTAAATACACCAGATTCCTCTGGACACATTTTTGTTTACTATGGACATTGATTTACCAATATTAACACCTCATTGGTTTTACAGGCAGTAGCTGACAAATTCAAGAGATCTCCTGATCCAGAAAGACCATTGGCCTCATGTATAAATGGTGCGTATGCACTGAAATGTTGCATTCTCCCATTTCCACTCTCAAATCACGATGTATAAAACCTAAACTTGGCAAAAAGCCACACACATTTTCATGGTACTCAAACCATAGTGTATGCAAGTTCTCTGCTCGGTTTTGCAAACTGGCGGCACCCAGTGTCAAAGCAGTACTTTTATTCCTGTGTGGTTTCCCTTTCTTTCTTAGTTCCACATCCCTGACACGGCTTCATCAAATACATTGAAATTAACCGCATATTGTTTATTAGATTAAGGCATCTGATCGCAATTAACCTGTAACAATATAATGGTCCACGGAATGGTCAGACTATTCCAAACACCATAGCTGCTTTCGCGTTGTTCCTCTCAATGCACCTTCTTCTTCTTCTTTCAGCTGCTCCCATTTGGTATTGCCACAGCGGATCATCTTTTTCCATGTTACTCACACTGCACCACTCGGAGTATTTATAACAATGTATCTGAGTGTGGAATTACAGCTCTACAGCAGCCGATCAGAAAGAGAATTATCGGTGTACAGCATCAAGCACACGCTGCCTTAGCCATGCTGCCTATTTCAACTGCTCTCAAACGGCAAACGCTTCAGAGCCTTTCCTGTACGGACCTCGCCGTTCAGAAACGGTTTCATCTCAAGAACTTTAAATGCACTCAACCAGTCCATCCAAGTGCTCTTTGTAGAACTATTTGTACTTATAAGTACAATCACCTCACTGTAAACTTGCAATACAGTTACAATATTGCACAACCACCTGAAACACTTTAGCACCTGTTTACATATTATGACGATATCATTTTAAGATGAAATTCAGCAAAATATGTTTATATTATACAGCCAAAACTTTAACTTCATTTAAATAATCTATATTGTTATTAATTAAATATGTGTGGACATGGTCTTGCAGCGCTAGCTAGTACAGGAATTGTTCCTGCCTCGTGCTGTAGTCTTGCTGTGGCTTGTGCGACACTGGAAGGAGAGATGGATTGAATAATTAAACAAGTAGTACGAAGATATTTCAATGATATTAAAAAGTTTTGAAGAATTGCCATTCTAAGCTTACAGATGGCTTTACATCTATTAAAGAGCTGATTGTATGGCGATTGGGTATTTGGAGAAAGAAAAGGAAGGACAGGAATTGGAGGTTAGTACTTCTGAAAAAGACAGTACTGCTACAATAAAGTATTTCATCAAATGTCGTGCACGGTGCAGCAAGCATCTTGTGGGAGACATGAACAATCACTGCACCACTGTGTTCCCATGTTTAAAAGCATGCTTTAACTCCTATCATCATGAAAATGATATCAAGTATACATCTCAGTATTTTAATTATTCAGAGAGCTGTAATATCACGAATGTAATGGAATCTGTGTCCAGTCGTTTAAGAAGCACGTAGTTATTTACACACATAGAGCAGACAGAAGAACACACACAAAACAAAGCATTTAATGTGCTACTTTAGTTACAATGGTAATTGAGAAACTAGTAAATTAAACGATTTTAAGATGAAGTTTATGATTTTCTACTTTAATGACAAAATAAACTACGTGATTAAAGTTGATATTTTGATATTAAAGTGGACATTACAAGCTTTTTTCCCCAATGTGTCCCTGTTTTTCTTTTTTTCTCTGTACCCTAATAAGCTTTCATATGACACTCAGACGGTGGGCTACGACTTGCCTTTTCACGGCGACTTTGATATCTGAACACTTCTTATTTATTTTGGGTACTTTGTGACTTTGTGAACTTGAGATTTTGAGTTTATCTGACACTCTTTGTCACTCGATCAACTTCCTTTTGCTGTTTATACCACTGTTTAAACAAACAAATAGTATGTTTTCTTTGCCTCTACTTGGTATTCATTGAAATTCTTCTTTCTCCCCTGTGCTTTTGCCATTGTCTTGTCACAGAAGGCAAAACATAAGGAGCTATTTATATTGATTTGAATATACAAAGGTGTAAATTCTGGGAGTGGCAGCAGACGTGTGCACGTACGTTACTTTTCACGCTAATTGGGATTTATGGAGCGGAAGAATGTGGAAGTTGGCACAGATTTATGCAGTTGGATTTTTTTGTACGTACATACATTTCCGCTTTTGTCCTTACGTCATGTTTTAGTGTGAATTCTACGCACGCCGTTATGCCTGAGGCCCCTGGTGTTTCCTGTCTTGCTATATGGTTGTGAGACATAGATGGTATCTAGTGACCTGACTGGACTTCTTTGGTACTGTGTCTCTCTGGAAAATCCTTGGGTACTGTTTGTTTGACTTTGTGTCGAATGAGCGGTTGCTCATGGAGTGAGTCCAGAATGAGGCACATTACCTGCATTGTCAGCGAGCGTCAGTTACAGCACTACGGCCATGTGGTGTGTTTCCCCGATGGTGAAAAGTGACCACCCAAGCCGGGCTCAGCCAGGCGTAAGAGAACATCAGTGCTGACGTGACGTGGAGAAAATCAAAAGCAAACAGCCGTAAGCTAATAAACCACCGAATGAGCCAGGCATTCACATCCTTCTGTCTGTAGAGCAACTGAAGTGGGGCATGGTCTGTCACATGGGTAAACCACACAAGTACTACTGGAGGGCCTCGACTGCCCATTTAATCAGCATTCCTTCTCAATGGTTGAGTAAATATGTTCCCTGGGAAGCAGCTTACTGCTGAGAAACTTGATGGGATCTTCCTCCCCATTGAAACATTGAGAAAGCACCAACCCCAATCAAAAGCACTTGCCTCAGTCTGCAGAACAAATTCTTTCAAAAAGTCAGCATTTCGCTCAGGTCTTGGCAACCTGCAGAGCGCCTCCTTCTGTGATGGATAGAGAGGAGCTCACCGCTGACACTACCAATGAAGGAGCTGGGTTTGAATTTGACCCTGAGTTGTCCAGTGAGGTGGAAGACGAATTCTCGAGTGAGAACCCGGAACAGCTGGCTGAGTTTACCACCCAGTCACTGGTATCGTCAACCTTCCCAAACTTGACAACCTCTTCAGACCTCAACGAAGCAGTACCGTGGGAGAGCACAATGCTGTGTCAGGTGCCAGGGAAGCAGAGACTGCCAGTCAGACAGAGTTTGCCTACCTGCAATGAGCCAACAGCAGCATAGACTTTACATTCGAACAAGCCCATGTCATGAATCACTCTTACTACATGGAGAGGGAGGACCAGAACTTTAAAACACCTTTTATTTTAGAATGCCCTGGTGGAAGCGAGATATGATGTGCCTCTTGGGGACCCATTGGTGCAAGGACCCCAATCTTGGTACCATGTGACATGTGAGTCACGGTCTTCCACCTGAATGTAGAATCTGAGTTTCAGGGCTTCAGGAGAAACCAGCTCAAAAAAGCTCACAAGCCTCACTATTTATTTATTTATCTATCATATGATTGATTGGCTGTTCTGTGAGTTTTTAACATTTCTTTTTTATATTTCTGCATCTGTATATATTTAAATATCCCCTTGGGATTAATAAATTTAATCTAATCTAAAATATATAAGATTCATCTATAGAGAATATTTTTAAGATTATGTCTGAAATTTGATTAAACATACATTTTCCTTAATACAGAGGTTGGCGGACGGCTGGGGCTCACGCCCAGTCGGGACCCCTGTAGGATGGAATGACTGGGAGAGGAGCAGTACCTCCCCTGGAACACAAGGTGGCAGCTGCCTTGGCGGGTGCTGGGGTCACAGGAACAGAGCTTGGAAGCTCAACCCTGTGGGGGCCTATGGACATTGGCTGAGCCCTGGACTGCAGCATCTCTGCCATACCAGGATGTGCTACAGGAGAGTCATTTGGGAACACCTAGAGCAAATATTGGTGATTATAAAAGGGGCCACCTCGCTCCATTCGTGAAGGTGAAGTCAGGAGGACTGTGAGCAATAGTGCTGGTGGGTTGTGCACTGTGTGTGAGGTGCAAAGGACTGTGTAGTGAAGAATCAAAATAAGAGAGTGTTTGGGCTTCTGTGTGTCCTGCGGTCTGTCTGTAGTCAGGCTGGTCTTCCACAAGAGTAACAAACATATCTGTAAATACATTCTGTGTAAGACATGGAATATACTGTGTGTTCAGTTTATGTTTCTTAAAGATCACGTGTGGCTTTTATGTCTCCTCTAAAAAATGAAACACAGGCTTTCCAAAGAATCCAATTTATTGGTGTCAGCACATTCAGGATGTGATGTACTCCATGCTAAAACATGTTATGCATTGTCTAATTAGTTATATTGTGTTTTTCCCTTGTATGCTGTGTGTTTTATCATGGTAGGGTTTGGGGTGACCCTTTCCAACAGAATGAGATATTTTTATTCCCATACCTAGATTCTTTGTTACGTAGACCCTCACTCATGTTCCCCACCTGTAGTTTTCTTATTCTTGCACTCACCTGGCCTGGAAGGAGACACAACTGGCAGACAATCACTTGACTGTGCACTACGGATTTCAACTTCACTCTGGACTGACTGCTACTGTGCTATACTTCACCTATTAGAAGACGTCACCTCTGTTCGTGATAGATTTTAACATTCTTAAATGTGCCCAAAAAAGTGAAAACAAATACTAAGGTAATTGGATGTGCAAATTAGAGATACACACTGGCTATCTGTGGAGCTGTCACAGATGATGCATGGGTGACACATCTAAATGTGTGAGGCTTTTCAGTCTCTTAATGGCTGGTTGGCTGTGATTGTTCTGCTTCTTTTCTTTCCTATATCTTCACTTCAGTTCAGCAGATGATGAATTTTTAAAGATTGTGAGGGCCAAGTTGAACACTTCTAGCCCACGTCTATGAGGTGAGCATGAACAAATATAATCAATGGTTCAAGAGCTTTGCTTTTGCACATTTGGAAAGTTCAAAAAATGTTTTAAAGATTTGACCTTCCTAATGGTCTGGAAAAGATGTCTGTCTGCTCTTCAGACTGCAGAAAAAATCCCCTCAGTGTAAAATGGCCCTCTGTCTGTAGCAACACATCCTACTTCTATGTGTACACGAGCTGTTCTTGGAAAGCACACTTACAGTTAAAGCATACAGCAATAATAACATTAAAAATAAAATTGTGTATAATACTCTGAACAATTGAAATAATGTGATATGAAACATAAGATCACTTTACACTCTGTCATATTTGATCTATTTGTTTTGTGCTCGCCATAATTTTTGCAACAACACTAAAAAGATACATTCCTAGTTTACATTAGTGTCCCCTGCAAATAAAGGGAATTCTGAGAAGAAAGACACCTTCAGCAACTTCAACAGTGGAGCGGATGGTGTAACCTGCAGCTCATCAGCCTGTGGTTAGAGGAAAAGGAAGAGACGTCAAGAGAATAAATAAAATAAAGCTCAGTGCAAACTGGAGAAACCTGAGATGAGAACTGACACCAGAGAGCAAAGTGAAGGAATTTAACCACAGAATGACTTCAGCTGTGTGTGTTTACATAATGACATGTCACTTGAATAGACATCACAATCAGGAAATACGATGAACTGAATCAAATTTAGGTTCTGAGTGGACAGTCACAGCATTGTCTGTAATTAGTGACACGACTTGACACATAAAGAACTTTCATGTGTTTGAAATCAACATGCTGAGGTTTATCTAAACACACGGATATCAAACATCAGGTCTTTGTTAAAGATCACTGAAAAAGATCCTAGTGGTCAAGTCCCTACTAAAGCATTCATTACAAAGATATAAATATTAATACACATGAATGAGTGCACACCCCTGTATTGTGTCGTTAGATTTATAAATGGCTTACAAGATAACTGAACACTTTCTATGTATGAAGCAGCAGGAGCCATTGTGCTCTACAACAACCCAGCAGCCATTTAAGATATGAAAGAGAAAGAAAGCCTGAACACTTTGTGTTCTGTCTATCAAAAGGAATAAATGTGTACCGAAGTAGTATTTATCTGATGATAAAGAATAAGAAAAAAAGGCTGAGAGAAACTACAGGGCTGAAAAGTGAAGAAGTTCAATGACAGCTGCAGAAACCCAAGAGCAGAACTTGACATCAGAGAGGAAAGGAAAGGTGATGTGCATCCCACTGAAGAGTATTCACAATCATCACCAATATCATTGCTCGGTCGAGTTTATGAACAACATCAAAATAGTCTTCAGGATTTGTATATCCCGTGACCGCCTGTGTTACAGGGAGGTTGAAATCCCTGAATTGCTTTCCATGGTGCATTAGAGTTCTCTCTGAGTCAAGCAACACTAAGTTTACACACAAAGCACAGCCATCTGTATTCCCTTGATAGAGACGCGCAACCATCTCACACAACCATCTCCTGTATTTCACAAACAATTCTTCTGAATTAATTGCTGTATCAAAGACACAAATGAAGGCAAAGAGTCAAAGCAGCTGTGGCTCATCCCAAAGAGTACAGAATCTTCCGTGGACCTGTTTAATAACCAATCATCATTGACAAGGCCCCTCACTTTTGCAGCCAGAATAAGATTTGGGGCTCCCCTGTCCCAATGCCTTCACACCCCCTGACGCAGAACATCACTCCGTAGTTTGGTTCTGGTAGTTTTTGGTGTCTCCTGGGCCCGCACTGCTGCAATGGCCGTGGTATTCTTATGATTTCACAATCCATCTTCCTCTGGGGTTTCTACTGTATGATCATTGTGTGTGCACAGACGTCCTTAATAATTCATATCCTTATTACATCTTGATTTCTTTTGCCCCAAACTTCCTTAGCTTTGGGTTTTTTATGGTGTCTCATCATACATTTATGCGTTTGATCCCTTTACATTATGGAAGCTTCTTGCTTTTGAGATACAGCTGCCTGTTTCTGTCCATCTAGCAGTTACTCTATATTTGACATATTAGTTCTTAACATTTGAAGTTCACCACCTATTGGAATGTGTTTTTGAAATTCAGGTAGCAAGAAGGTGCACTGCATTTATTATTTCAACAGATGGTACATCACAAACATTAGCACTACTTTTATGAATCCCATACCAAATATCTTACAACAGAGACAGAACAACCTGACAGACACAGAGATACACAGAAACACAAACAGACGCTTCATATGTCTCTGTTATAAGCCATTTGGTACAACCATCTGTTGGAATGTCACATGAGATTAATTGTATTAGTACAAATGCTTGTGAAGCACCATAAGTTAGAATGACAGAGACATGACCATCACACAGACACACAGATATGCAGACACACAGAATCTTTTCCCTTTATTAAGGTAAATAAGCTGATTTCTGCCTTTCTGGCAGTTACTCTCTGTTGGTTGTATTCAGCGTTAACATTAGCAGAGCTGTGTGTCTGCCCCATTGCTATGTCTCTGTGATACGCCATTTAGTACAGGATTTGTTTGTTATACGCTATATATTGGAATGACAAATAAAATGCAATTTAACACTAAAAATGTTTATAAACTGCCATCTGTTGGATGAACAGAACACACAGAAAGTTTAATTAAGGTGGATATACTATAATGGGCTGACCTGCTGTTTTGTGGACAGGAAATATTTTGTATGGACCGATGCTGAACTGTGGACTGACAGTTGGGAAATCTGCAGTACATCAGGACGCTATATAACCTGACATTCATTTAACCGTCTTAATAGCTTCTGAATAAGTCCATTATAACACTTAAGTCTTTCTCCTAAGCAGTACATTCAAGTTTAAGACTTCCCATTGTGTATTAAAACCTAACATTTTTAGATATTGTGAAGATGTGTGAGTGTCCAACGACAGGTGGGCTCCCTGTGGAGAGCTACTTTATTATATAATGCCTGCTGACCTGCTGTCCCCTAAAATGCATTGCACTATGTGGACAAATGACATAAATATGTGACAAGTGACACTACAAGGTGTTTCAGTGACACAAGGAAAGACGAGAGGACCTGACATGAAGTTTGTATTAACAGACCACCAGTGTGTCACGTATGAACTCTTGTGTGGTGAGGAACACTTCACTGTCTGTGACGACGAGGAGGGGATGACAACAACACGACACACAAACTCCTGTAAAGTCGTACATCTGCCATTAGTGAGGAGCTGCTGCTAATTGTTCAAACAAAACTGAACTCGTATGATGGAGATGGTCGTCCTTTCATATTTTCTATTGAACTGTTGATTGTTTCTGTTGAAAAACATCACTTGCTGTTACTCTAATACAGTATGAATTTAATAAAAGTGTAAAATTAATATAAAATAGTGAATCTAAGCATTAAAATATCACAGGAGATTGCATTGGAGAGATCTTGACATCATTTCTATCTTTACTAAGAACTTTAATTGTCCTTATAGTGATAACGGCTAACAGACTCATGCAGTGCGGTGCTCCTCGACAGACGCAGTCGTTTAGTTTAGTTTGATACAAAGTTACAAATCAGTTAAACAGCAAATGTCTTCAAAATAAAAAAACACATCAGTGAGCGCTGCTGCATTGCAATTCTGAGAGTTTAGCTGCCACTGCTACAGAGAAATGCATGTTGTGTGTTTAATGATTTAATAAAAGAAAGACAATCAGCACAACGTCAGACTGACAGAGAGCAACGGGGGGAATACTGTCTGGAATTTAATGTGAGGGTCCGGAAAAGACAAAAACACACAGCTGTTACTGTACACTGTCTGTGTGTGTGTGTGTGTGTGTGTGTGAGGGCCTCTCATGAGCACAGGGTGGTCCAGCACACTCCATACAGGAGTCAGAGGGGCTCTGAGCAGCACAGGACAGGATGGAGTGTCAGACCACCACTGGGCACAACCTCAGCTCATCTGAACCTGCTGATTTAATGTGCTGCTCGCTGTGATGAGGAAAGAAAGTCAAAGTGACTGAGAACAAAAAAACAAAAACAGCAGACAGAGGAGAAGAAGGAAACTGCAGAGAGCCAGCAGCTGACCACTGTGGAGCTGTGAGGAGAGACCACCGCAGCCCTGAGCGGCTCCTGACAAACAAATATAATGAAGACATCTGAGATTTGATGAACTCATTAGTGAGTAAGAACTGAAATGAACAAACAAACATCCTGAGAGAATTTGTGAAGCACACACAGCAGAGAGACGCCTCATGTGAATTACGTCAGCAGAGAGAATATGGCAGTCGCAGGGCCTCAGTGTATAAACATCTCAGTGTGCAGGCAGGACGGCTCAGTCAAGGGACAGACATGGAGTTTAAACAACTGAGATTTGGCCGTTGCTTTCCTCACAGTAATGCATCTTGTTACAAGCTGATTTATGAAACTGAAGTTTATGGACTATTTTACATTTTCTCATGTCTTTTGCTTTTCTCAACAGTCTTTGGAAATCTTCTTGTCATCATTTCTATTTCTCATTTTGTTCAGCTGCACACGCCGACTAATCTTCTGATCCTTTCACTCGCAGCGGCCGATTTCTTATCAGGTTTCTTTGTGTTGCCCTTTTCTTTGGTTCTCCTGATTGATGGTTGCTGGTACTTTGGAGTTATTTATTGTTATTTGTATCAGGCACTTGCCAATATTCTTACTTCAGTAGTTGTATATAATGTGGTTTTAATATCCATTGATCGCTACATTGCTGTCTGCCATCCTTTCTTTTACAGCTCAAAAATAACTTTGAGTGTTGCAAAGGTCAGCATTGCTGTAGTGTGGCTGTTTGCACTTTTCATTACACTTCTACTATTATGTCTTAGTGATATTGTAACAGAGTTATGTGAAAGAGCTTGTTTTGTATTCACTTATACTGAAGTGAATATTTTTATTTTACTTGTAACTTTTTTTATTCCTTATTCACTGATGATTGGTTTTTATATCAGAATATTTGTAGTTGCAAGAAGCCATTCAAGAGCCATCAACTGTATGATAGAAAAGAGACAAACTGCGGAGGTGAGTGACAGTAAAATATCAAAACCGTCTGAAAGAAAAGCCGCAAAAACATTAGGAGTAGTCGTGGGGGCTTTTATTGTCTGCTGGCTGCCTCTTTACTTTTATAATCTTTTTACTGATATTAATAACTTAATCACACTTATCATCAGGAATGTCTTTGTGTTGGTCAGTGAAGTGAATTATGCAGTTAATCCAATTCTTTATGCTTTTATGTATTCCTGGTTCAGAAAAGCACTGAAAATCATCCTGAGTTGTAAAATATTTAGTCCAGCTTCTTCAGTGCTCAATTTACTGTAAATGTTAAAGAAAGTAAAAATGTAATGTTCAGCACTTAAATGTTTTAAATGATTTGTAATTTATGTCTTTGCTCATTTTTCTTATTTGCAGTGCAATACTTGGACGTATTTCTTAACAATACAATCATTTCATATTCGCTGTATTGTTGTGAAGATTTTTTTTGTTCAAATTGTACTTTATTCATGTGGAGTGTAAACTGTTTATGATTATTGTTTATTTCACTACAGTTATTTTAATAAATCTTCTTGTTATCTGAATGTGTAATAAACAGCACTGAAAATTTTGGAGACTTCTTGCAATTCATAGAAACACTTCAGAGTTTCTTGGTGACTTTTTAATTTTTTTTTAGCATTGTATAATGATTATTGCTATTTCCATTATTTTGGGCGAAAATGATTTATTTCAGTATGAATTAAGTAATGTGCTGAATTTTACCCAATATCTGGAAATATAAAAATCTTTTAACATCTACAGTTATAATTTACATCGACTTTCATGTTTCACAACTAAAAACTCCACTGCAGAGCTCAGACGACGGCCGACATTCTGTTCAGCTTTGGTCAGTCGGTGGAGATTTGTTTATGAGTCAAATTCTATTAAATGTTCCTTCATTGTTTTAGCGTTCTATTATAGTAAACGTTTAATTTTATTCTTGAACTTAATGTGTCCTATTTCTGCACATTAATCTGCACTCCTTGTTGCCGCTGGAGTGTAAGGCGAGTTCTAGCACGGGTAAAACATGAGCCGAAAGAAATCTCTCAGTCCAAAAGTTCATTTTAAAATATTTAGTGAAAATTCAAAGCAAGCAATCCTCAGAAGAATAAAGAAAAAGGTTGTTACACACATAGAAAAGGCAAAAAAAAAAGAAAAAATGTATCTTCTCTAAACTTCGCTTTTCTTGTAAAACTTTGTTTCTATACTTAAAGATTCTTAACTTCTTCTGTACGCTTTAAATGTACAGTGCCGCACATTCAGTTAAGTGCTTTGTCTTACATGTTTCTTGTCACAGAAGGCATGCAAGGCACGAAAGACACGGATTAAAACCACGCACCTTCTACAGCTTAAACATGGCAAGGCTGTTCACTAACTGAGAATAATGCTTAGTCAGAGAAGCTAGAAATAGTT
Source organism: Polypterus senegalus (assembly GCF_016835505.1). Lineage (NCBI taxonomy): Eukaryota > Metazoa > Chordata > Cladistia > Polypteriformes > Polypteridae > Polypterus > Polypterus senegalus. The sequence goes on from NC_053156.1 coordinate 5,607,269, forward strand.
AGAATATAACAATTTATTTCAACTTATGGGTGAGGATTTGAACACAAATGTCTTTAAGTGATCATTAACAAAGACCTGATGTTTGATATCCGTGTGTTTATTTAAACCTCAGCATGTTGATTTCAAACACGTGAAAGTTCTTTGTGTCAAGTCGTGTCACTAATCCAAACAATGCTGTGACTGTCCACTCAGATCCTAAATTTGATTCATCTCATTGTATTTCCTGATTGTGATGTCTGTTCAGGTTAAATGCCATTATATAAATATACACAGCTGAAGTCATTTTGTGGTTAAATTCCTTTACTTTGCACTGATGTCAGTTCTCGTCTCAGGTTTCTGCAGTCTGCACTGAGCTTTCTTTTATTTATTCCCTTGACGTCTCTTCCCTTCCCCTAACCACAGGCTGATGAGTTGCAGGTTACATAATTCATTGTATTAATGAAGTTGTTGAAAGTGTCTCCCTTCCCAAAATTCTGTTTATTGGCCAGATGCACTAATAAGTGATAAGTAATTTTTTTCTGGATGTATTGATACAACACACAAAAAGAGCACATAATTAAAAAGATCAAACATAACACATTGTAACCTTAATTTATTATGTTTTATATCATGTACTTGCTATTGAGGCCACGAGCAAACCGACATTGGTAATAACTCCACCCAGGGAAGTTATGCCTAATTTCTCTCAGAACTTCAATGTCAATTTCGACAAACATCAGCATCTTTTCAAAGAGAACAGTGGAACGACGATTTACTGAAGTTTGCCAGAAATGCAGTATTTCTAGTTATCTGACATTGTACCACACACTCCATGCCACCAGAACCCTACCTTGTATTTTAAAATGATTTATTACATCAATTGTCAAAACATTGATGGCGAGTTGAGGTCGTTGTTGCTGGTACCAAAAGCTTACCGTCTACAGGTTTGTGAGTTGCCTCACACCCACCTCTTGGGTGGCCATCTTGAAACTGACAAATCACTTGAAAGATTAAAGCTCTGATTTTACTGTCAGGGAATTAATGAGGAGGTCCGTCACTTTTGTATTTTGTGTCAGGCATCTCAGCTGCGACAGATTCCTAGAAAAGACCATGCTCCTCTTGTTTCATTCCACTGATGGATATACATACTTCTGAACGTATAAGGGTGGACATAGTCGATCTTCTCAAACCCTCGGCCCGAGGACATAAATTGGATTATGCTACATGGTTCTCAGAGGCTATGTCCTTAAAACAAGCCAAGTCCAGAAGCATCGCTTGGGAACTGGTAAAGGTCATCACACATATCCCAATGGAGGTCCTAACGGACCAAGGGATGCCACTTACCTCAGAGATATTCAGGGAAGTTGCCAATTTGCTCCAAATCTAGCACCTTAAGACTTCAGTGTACCATTCTCAGCCTGATGGTCTAGTCGAACAGCGTAATAAGATGCACAAGCAAATGCTTCTGAAGGTGGGTTTGTACCTCATTTTTCAGAGAGGGCTCTGCCCTTAACTGACCTGACAAAGAAGAGGGCTCCTAACTAGGAACAGTTACTACCCCTCTTTCTATCTGCATTCCAGGAAGTCCCACAAGTTTTTTCACATTATAAATTTTTATATGGGCAACAACCCAAGGGATTATTGGATATATTTAAAGATGGATGGGAAAGTGAGGCGCCCCCTTCCACAAATATCTTCAAATATATCACACAGTTATGCAATATACTTGGTAAAATCAGACCAATACTAAGAGCTTATATGGAACATGTGCAATCAGCCCAAATCTATAACCATGGTAAGATGCTCCTAGTGTTTGATCTCGGAGATCAGGTTAAGCTTCTTCCGCTTCGTAATTCCAAATTATTGGTTCATTGGCATGGGTGCTATGAATTTAAGGAAAGTAAGGGGCTGGTTGACTATTAGGGTAAACAACCCAAACAATGACGAGAGTTCAAAGCAGATATCCTGTCCATCCGAGAAGTGATAAATGAAAGTCCTGGTCAGAGTCTCTGCTTGAACATGACCTCTTAACTGACCCAGGAGTAGTTGGCTGAGAATGCCCGTAAACACTCCCAGAAGCAAAATGAGCAGAAGTGGAACTCAAGGTCAAACAAATGCATGATCTCGGAGAGACTGAGGAAAGTTTTAGTCCCTGGTCCAGTCCTATTGTATTGGTCCCAAAGGCTGATGGCAGTTAGTAGATTTGCAATGAGTTACGTCAGCAAGTTTCCTACATATCTGATGTTGCAAGTGCACACACTTCTCAAGCAACTCAAAAAAGCATGATATTTCACCACCCTTGACATGACAAAAAGGTATTGGCAAATTACATTAAAGGAATCCGTCAAGGAAAAAAAAATATTTAGCACCCTTAGTGGTCACTGGCATTTGGGTTACATGGGACACCGGTCACTTTCCAATGTCTGGTGAACAGAGTACTATGGCCCCCAGCTCTTATAGTGCTACATACCAGAATGACATGGAACACATGCAGCAGGTTTGAAAAAACTTATAGATCCGTCCCACCTTAAATCCCTTCGCACCTCTCCATCAGCGTCTTTTGTCTTGTAAATGTGTCAATCAAGACAAGCAGCAAGTAGCCTGCTAGTCCATCCCCCCACCGCCACACAGTTTTCTCAGCTCAAGTCTGTTTACCTGCATTTCAGTTGCTTAGAGTTGTATAGAGTGAACAGTCAAGCAAAATTACACTTTTTATAAATACTAGATCATTATATGGAACAGATGCATTTCATGTGTGTTTTGTGTCTCCAACAATCTATGTAAACACATCGTTAAAACAGAAATGTTTTTCATGCTTTAGCAATAATTGACAAAATGTAGACATGAAGTGTATAATGTATGAAGCCTGAATTCCAAATATAAAATAAACACTTTCTGAAAAGGTACAAATATAACAGAACAAGTGTGCTTCTATTCAAAAAGCAACTGACGCACAGGTAAACAGAGTTGAGCTGAGAAAACTGTGCGGGGTGGGGGATGTGATAGCAGGGTGCTTACTGAACATTGACACATTTACAGGACAAAAGACGCTGATAAAGAGGTGCAAAGCGATTTAAGGTGGGGTCTACAAGTTTTTTGTAGGCTTTGGTAATTCTAGTGTTAAGATTATTTTGGATCAATTGAGGCCAATTAAGGGGGATGTCACACACATGTGCTTAGGACACAACTTCAAGTCTCATATAAATGTGATTACACTCCCAACCAGGGGTTGGTGCTGTTTCCTAATGCTTTTTCTCTTCCTCCCTCTGCAGAAGCAGTGATTGACTGTTGTATCCTGAATAATGTCACGTCAAGTTCCCAGCAACCTGAACCCACTTCTTCCTGCTGTTGCTGATGCTATGTAAACATAGGCACTTGTCATTTGAGGAGACATCCTCTGAAAGTGTGGAGAATTTTTACAAGAAATTCACTTTAATTCTTTAAAATACTGCTAAAGAGACAACTTGTACTGTGTTAATGAAATACAGAAAAAATGTCTGCATGTGTATTGTGTGTTCAGTTTGTACAAAATATTTCACTGCAGCAACCCTATTAGATGGAATAGCACGAGGATTATAAAGATGATTCAAAATCAGTCAAGGGTGCTTTAAACAATAAGTAAAACTTATAAAACAATTATATAAAATACTTTAAACACTAATGACAGGGATAGAGAGTTCTCATCCAAATGTAATTCCTTTGTTAAAGGTTTAAGTTCCGCTGTTTCTATAGAATTGTGCACAATGCTGTTCTTTGAAGTATTACATTTATTTGTTAATTTCAGTTCCTAATTCTCTAATGAGTTCATCAAATCTCAGATGTCTTCATTATATTTGTTTGTCCAGAGCCGCTCAGGGCCTTCAGTGGTCTCTTCTCACAGCTCCACGGTGGTCCAGCTGCTGGCTCTCTGCAGTTTGCTTCTTCTCTCTGTAACTGCTGTTTGTTTCTTTGTTTTTTATGGACAGTTTAACATTCTTTGAACATAACAACGAGCAGCACATTAAATCAGTGGTTACAATGAGCTGAGGATGTGCCCAGTGGTGGTCTGACACTCCATCCTGTCCTGCACCCACTGCTGCTCAGAGCCAATTTATTGGCACTTTGCCACTTTGCAAGTGTTATTTAGACCAAAAGAAGCCATTATGAATGCCTTGGTACATAACAGTATTAGACACATATAAATGAAAGACCTCTGTGTGTGCGTGTGTGTGGTGCGTGGGTGTGAAGATGTAGAAGCTTATACAAGTGTGACTTGTCCTTGGTAAGATGGCGCATGCCTGCAGTTTTAATGTTTTTCAGCACTTGCATGCCCCTCACTTCTCACTCAACCCAAGCAGACAAACTCAGCTTTGTGCTACATGCATGTTGTACATTCACTCAACGAGCTACGATATGTTTACCTGAGACCAGTTCCAGGCTGTCCCACTGAAATTGTCCCACAGCTGCCCTCGACTACACGTCCATTTCAGATAAGACATAAACTGCCCGGCCCAGTTAAATGACGCCTCTGTAACTTCACTAATATAATAAAACTGCTGGGGAGCCATTGGGTTTCTTTTTGTCCTGAAGACCGCACACAGCTAGTATGAGTAATAAATTCATTTTTACCTAAATATTGCACCTAAACTCATGTTACCCTTTCTAATTCTGGATGAGCCACAGGCCACGATATTAATTAACAAATGGAGGCCTTTATCAAATTGTTCACACATGTTCAGTATACAAGTTTGTTCTATGGCCTGTGAGTGTGTTGCCATGCACCTCAATAATGCGGTTATTCACAGATCCCTGGTCTCTAAAATGCCATGTAAATGCCGGGTTATCAGAGGTAGATTTCCCTGTGAATAACCTGGTTAAGTAACCCTGTAAACCGTTAAATGGGTAACACTTAAGGATTTTCTAGTCTGCACAAGTCCACTGCACTCTGTCAGCCTGTGAGTGTCTTTACTTCACACACACGCATCCCTCCCAGTTATTATTATTATTATTACCCAGCAGCAGCGGGTGCAAGGCAAGAAGGACACGTGCCGGTATGATGCCCCTTTAATAAAAATAATAATTTATATTTATAGAGAGCCTTTCACAAACCTAAGGTCACTTTACATACAGTAAAAAAAAATTACACAACAGACAAAAGAAGAGGAAAGTTTCCAGTTGAGATTTAAAGTTAGAGAAAGAGGAGCAAACTCAGAGAGACTGAGGAAGAGAGTTCCAGAGTTGAGGGGCCATAACACTGAAGGAGCTGCCTGCCCTCCGAGGGTGGAGAGTCTGGTGTGTGGGACAATAAGGAGATTGCTGCTCGAGGACCTGAGAGAGCGACAAGGAGTGTAAGAAGCTAGGAGCTGAGTGAGGTAGAGGAGGCCAAGGTTATGTAGGGCTTTTAAGGTGAGAAGACGAATCTTGAATTTAATCCTTGATGAGTAAAACGCTTTGTGAGTTCTGCATGCACTGTAGCTTTTGTGGAGATTTTGGAGGCAGGCCAATGAAGACGGAATTGCAGTAATTGATACGAGACTTTATGAAACAATGAACCAGAGTTTGAGCCTCATTAAAGGACAGAAATGGATGGAGGCAGGCAATGTGACAGAGATGAAAGAATGAAATTTTGGAAAGAGACCTAATGTGTAGCTCAAAGTTAAGTGAGGAATCAAACAAAACACCAAGATTTCTGACACACAGGAGCAGGTTTGACAAGTGGACCATCAACAGAAACAGAGAAACTGGATGTCTTTGAAACTTGGGAGTTTAGGCCTACCAGTAACACTTTGTTTAAGTGGCATGAAGTTTGAGAAAGTTATTTTCCATCTTTAGCTTAAGATCAGTGATGCAGTCAGTATGCTGGGAGGTGAATCTGTAGGGGAGTCTGTACTAAGATATGCATGGCTCAATCACACAGCCAAGGAGAACACATTCATAAAGTGTCCCTTTGTCTAAATATATTTAAGAAACACAAGGAAATGATCACAGGCTTCTGTTTCTGTGGCTGATGATGGCGTTGAACTCTTACTCCAGATTACTTACACATGTTTTTTAATAACGCAGGTTCCTCACCTTATCCTGGTTACATGTGGCCTTGTAAACACATGCACGCTTACAGGACTTATTAACACTAGAATTACCAGAGCCTATGAAAAAACTCGTAAATCCGCCCCACCTTAAATCGCTTCTTAAAATCGTTCACAGCTCTCCCCCAGCGTCTTTTGTCATCTAAATGTGCTGATAAAAATCAGGCTGCAAGCAGCCGGCTATTCCATCCCGCCACCGACTTAGAACGTGCACAAACTTCTCTCAGCTCAGGCCTTGATTGATTTTCTGGGAGTGAAGTGGAGTTTTAGAGTGGAAATAATAGATCGTTGTTTGGAACACACGCATTTAATGTCTGTTCCGTTTCTACAGTAATCTGTGTAAACACATTGTTAAAACAGAAACGTTTTTAATATTCTAGTAGTAGATGACAAAATGTAGACATAAACTATATAATGTATGAAGCCTGAAGTTCAAATTTTAAAGAAGCACTTTCACAAAAGATACAAATATAACACAACAATTGCGCTTTTATTCAAAAATATAGCTGCAGAAAAAAAAAGCCGCCTTAACATACAATATTGACACCAATGTATTATGACTGCCTCTGTGGCGCAAATGAATCAGCTACTGACTGGGAATCAAAAGGTTGTGAGTTCGATCCTGCACCACTCCTTTTTGAGAAGTAAACTGCTCTTACTTCTTACTATTTTAGAATAAAAACATACATTTGATTTCAGTCTGTAACAGCCGGTGTAATTTATGATACTTGTAAATGTTAGCTTTGTTTTTTGTTTTTTTTTTAATTCACTTTTCATTCTCTCAGTCGCGTTCAGAATCAATCCATACAACCCCATCTGACACGGCTGTTTTCACATAAAGACCGATTTACGAGTTTTTTCGTAGGCTCTGTTAATTCTAGTGTTAAACACCTCTTGTAAAACACACACCCCGCTTTCCAGTTTATTACATAATAAAGACCTTTCAAGCTTCATCAGTACACTTCAGACTTGAAGAAAAGTTCACAATTAATGACAGGAGGAGTAGTAAGAATTACATCATTCTAAGGAATTAGTATCACCTTCCACAATGTCTCCCTTCGTAAGAATAACATTAAAAATGTACAGTTTAAGTAATGAGGTTCATTGAAGTTGATGATGTAGTTGTAGAACTGTCTCTGAAGAATGCCCTTAAAAGTACTTCACAGTGTGTCCTAAATGAAGATGTCAGCCATTCTGCTCGTTCTTTTTGAAAGTAAGGCGCAGCATGTGAGCCTGCAGCCCCTTGTACTACGTTTGGTGTACAGGGGGCCATGTCTGTAAATATTGTGAGGGGATATCAGGTACAACACTGAGAACAAACCCCTTGATGGAGTAACAACATGTTATGCAATTTTGGAGGACCACAGTCATCGGGGTGCTCCAGTGAACAGTCAGATGACCAACAACATGGCCAATATAACAAGAAGCCCACCACTCAGGATAGCATCTCTGCCAGCGGGCACAGTCATTTATACAACTGTGAATGCCTGAAGTTTATTTTTTTTAGGTTTAGCCCACCATGACAGCTGTGACTTATTTAGACCCCACACATTGGACTGTGTCTCCTCAAGGATACGGTGAAAGGCATGTGGTGTTTTCACAAAGTCTTTAACGTGAACTTGACGCAGCTGAGTTTACACACCCAGTCTTAATACACGACAGTATACTGATGAGCTACAGTGATGTGCTCTCAACACACAAGCTGTCATCATATAAAGTTATGTTTTGTCAAACAAAAGTGGGACACCTGGGTCATGTCCTGTGTGGAAACATGAGAGCCAGGAGTGTATCAATGCCATTCAGAACACCTCAGTCAGTTAACTTCATGTACTCAAAAGCTCAACCAGCAATTTACCATTTCAAAGTACCAGTGCAAAACAAGACTGCCACCAAGACCTCAGCTCTGGTCCCTATGTGCTTACAGAGTTCCTGTTCTTTGATTGGTTGTGCATGAGACTGGCACGTTCTATTGTTTAAAGTTGTGCTTCAGGCAGCTGGAAGTTCTTTTTTCTTTCCGGTCTATCAGTGCAGATGCTTTGCAAATACTATCTTATTATATAGAAAGGGTATAAAATAACTGGCCAAGTAACTATGGGCCAGTAAACTTATCGTGCATCGTAGTAAAGTTCATGCTCGGAATTACTTAGGAGAAGCTTGAGCAGCACATGGCAAGTACAGGACTTTTACTGAAAAATCAGTATTGGTTCAGTCGACGGTGGTCAGGTCTTACTAATATGCTGGAATTCTTTGAGGAAGCAACAAAAAGATATTTTCAGACCTGTTGAAATGATGTTACTTATTCAGTCTTCATAAAGCATTTGATAAGGTACCACATGAGACATTGAGTATCAAACTACAGGAAGTGGGAGTTCACGATGTGGTGTGTAGATGGCTGCTGATCTGTCTAAAACACAGGAAGAGTGTAAATGAACAAATGAACAAGCCTTCTTCTACCCAAATAGGTTCTATGGTCGCGTTATCCAGAGTCTTCAGTCCCATGCAGATATCAACGGGACCCACCTAACATTTGCTGGGTGCAGTCCTACTGAAGAGAATACAAGTGAAAAAAAAAAACACTAACTTTTACAAGTACTATAAATTTACAGTGGCTGTTACAGATGCAAATCAAATATATGTGTTTATTATATAATATTAATAATAAGAGCAGCTCACTACTGAAAACGGTAAACATACAAGGCAGACAGTATCAAACCAGGGGACTCTTGATTACAAGTCAGCAATTGTTACCGTTACGCCACGGAAGCTGTTGGCTTACCCTTGAACCTTTTGTGAAAATATTTACTTTACCTTTGGACTTCAGGCTTCACACAGCATATAGTTTATGCCTACATTTTATCATTTAATACTAAAATATGAATAACGTTTCTGTTTTAACAACGTGTTTCCACAGATTATTGTAGAAATGGAACACACGTGAAATGCTTGTGTTTCAAATAGTGATTTATTATTTCCATTCTAACAACAACAACATTTATTTATATAGCACATTTTCATACAAATAATGTAGCTCAAAGTGCGTTACATGATGAAGAAAAGAAAAATAACAGACAAAGAATTAGAATAAGACAACACTGATTAACATAGAATAAGAGTAAGGTCCAATGGCCAGGGAGGACAGAAAAAACAAAAAAAAAAACTCCATACGGCTGGAGAGAAAAAATAAAATCTGCAGGGGGTCCAGGCCATGAGACCGCCCAGTCCCCTCTGGGCATTCTACCTCACATAAATGAAACAGTCCTCTTTGTATTTAGGGTTCTCTTGGAAGGACTTGATGATGATGGTTATGCAGACTTGCTTTTAGTCCATCAATATAGTACATCACAGTGCTTTGATTAAGTGGTGATGGTGCAGATCGTCACCATAGAAAACCGGGAAAAGAAACAGAAAAGAGAGTAGGGGTCAGTACGGATTTTAAAGCCACCATGAATAGTTTTTATAATGAATTGAATATACAGAGTATCAGGATTAAATGAAGGTGAAGTTATCAGAAAGCCATGTTAAAGTAATGTGTTTTCAGCAGTTTTTTAAAGTGCTCTACTGTATCAGCCTGGTGAATTCCTATTGGCAGGCTATTCCAGATTTTAGGTGCATAACAGCAGAAGGCCACCTCGCCACTTCTTTTAAGTTTTGCTCTTGGAATTCTAAGCAGACACTCATTTGAGGATCTAAGGTTACGATTTGGTATATAAAATGTCAGACACTCCGATATATAAGATGGAGCGAGATTATTTAAGGCTTTATAAACCATAAGCAGAATTTTAAAGTCAATCCTGAATGACACAGGTAACCAGTGTAGTGACATCAAAACTGGAGAAATGTGCTCGGATTTTCTTTTCCTAGTTAGAATTCTAGCAGCTGCATTTTGCACTCGTTGCAAACGATTTATGTCTTTTTTGGGTAGTCCTGAGAGGAGTGCGTTACAGTAATCTAAACGACTGAAAACAAATGCGTGAACTAATTTCTCAGCATCTTTCAATGATATAAGAGTTCTAACTTAGCTATGTTACTTAAGTGAAAAAATGCTGTTCTAGTGGTCTGATGAATATGCGATTTAAAATTCAGGTTACAGTCAACAGTTACCCCTAAGTTCTTTACCTCCATCTTGACTTTTAATCCTAATACATCAAGTTTATTTCTAATAATCTCATTGTCTCCATTATTGCCAATCACTAAGATTTCTGTTTTCTCTTTATTTAGCTTGAGAAAATTACTATTCATCCAATTAGAAACACAAGTAAGACATTGTATTAGTGAATTAACAGCGTCTGGGTCATCAGCATAGCTGTGGTAACTCACGTTGAGGAAGCATGTAGATTGAGAAGAGCAGCGGACCTAGGATAGAGCCTTGTGGAACACCATATCGGATATCATGTGTCTTCGAGTTGTAATTCCCACAACTAACAAAGAATTTTCTCCCTGTTAGGTAGGATTCAAACCAATTTAAGACACTGTCAGAGAGGCCCACCCATTGACTAAGGCGATTTCTAAGAATGTTGTGATCAATGGTGTCAAATGCGGCACTCAGATCTAAGAGGATGAGAACAGATAACTGGCCTCTGTCTGCGTTCACTCGCAAGTCATTTACTACTTTAACGAGTGCAGTTTCTGTGCTGTGATTTGTTCTAAAACCTGACGGAAATTTATCAAGGAGAGCATGTTTATTGAGATGGTTATTTAACTGCATAATGACTGCCTTCTCTAAAATTTTACTTAAGAAAGGCAGGTTAGAAATAGGTCTAAAATTTTCAAAAGCAGAGGGGTCAAGATTATTTTTCTAGAGTAGGGGTTTAACTACAGCAGTCTTAAGACAGTCTGGGAAGACCCCCGTATCTAATGACGAGTTTAATACGTCAAGAATATTATCAATTAGCACGCCTGATACTTCTTTGAAAAAATTTGTTGGTATTGGGTCAAGGACGCAGGTGGAGGATCTCATTTAAGAAACTATTTTATGTAAATCAGGTAAATCTATCCCGATGAAAGAGTTTAATTTGTTTATAACTGGGGCTCAGGAGGATCCACAGTATTGGGGAGATATACTATATTATTTCTAATATCATTAATTTTTTGATTGAAGAATACAGCAATACCCTCACAAGTTTCACTGGAGGTATTTTGGAGGCATTCCTTTGTGTTACCTGGTTTAGCAGACGATCAATCGTAGAGAATAAGACTCTGGGATTACTAGCATTGTTATTTATAATCTTAGAGAAATAGCAGCACTTCTCAAGACGGACTGTGTTATTGTATTCTGTTATTTTAACCTTCAATATTTCATAGTGGATAGTTAGGGTTAGAAACTAAAACTCCAGCACTTCACTCTCCCTGATAATCAAGGCATGAGCTGGGAGAACTTTGTGCCTGTTCTGTGGCAGTGGGGGGATAGAACAGAAGGCTACTTGCTGCTTGTCTTGATCGGCAGATTTACAAGACAAAAGACGCTGATGGAGAGGTGTGAAGGGGTTTAAGATGGGCCGGATCTATGAGTTTTTTCGTAGGCTTTGGTAATTCTAGTGTTAAACCATACAGCATTAATAAGGTAAAAAATAAATTATTCTATAACCCTTTTAACAATTTAAAGAACATGATAAAAAAAAAATCATTTGAGATTGTAGCTAATTTGATCTTTTTATTTTTTGTGTTCTCCTCATGTGTTGCATCAATACTACAAAGACAAATTGATCATCAATATTAGTGCACCAGGCAAGAAAAGAGAATTCTGGGCAGAGAGACTCTTCCAACATCTTTATCAGTGCAGCAGATTGTGTAACCTGCAGCTCGTCAGTCTGTGGTTAGGGGAAAGGAAGAACCATCAAGGGAATAAATAAAATAAAGCTCAGTGCAAATTGGAGAAACCTGAGATGAGAACTGACACCAGAGAGCAAAGTCAAGGAATTTAACACAAAATGACTTCAGCTGTGTGTATTTATATAATGTCATTTCACTTGAACAGACATCACAATCAGGAAATACGATGAACTGTTTCAAATTTAGGACCTGAGTGGGCAGTCACAGCATTGTCTGGGATTAGTGACACGACTTCATACAAAGAACTTTCACGTGTTTGAATTCAACATGCTGAGGTTTATCTAAACACAATGATATCAAGCATCAGGAGTTTGTTAGTGATCACTTAAAGACAGTTGTGTACAAATCCTCACTAAAGCATTCATCCATCAATCCATCCATTATCCAACCCGCTATATCCTAACAGGATCACGGGGGTCCGCTGCAGCCAATCCCAGCCAACACAGGGCGCAAGGCAGGAAACAAACCTCGGTCAGGGCCCCAGCCCACCACAGGGTGCAAACACACACACACAAAGCACACACTAGGGACAATTTAGGATCGCCAATGCACCTAACCTTTCTTTATCTTTCTACATTTTTTCTATGTTTTTCTCTATTTCACTGTGAACTCCTACCACTTTCTTTTATGTGGACTCGTTCCCTGGACACTTTTTACATGGATTTTTACACACCAAGACTCGTCTATTCAAGTAGTCAACTTCAATAGCTGAGAACAAATGCCCGGCCAGTGTGGTTCCCTATTTACCTGATGAGGTAAGAAGGTGGTATCGTGGCAGCAGAGCAAAGCTAAAAGCAAAGTGGCTTGCGAGAAAGTGGCGTTACAAACCTTCGGTGCCTTCTGTGATCCTGGGAAATGTGAATCCACTACCAAATAAGATCGACGAACTGGCTGCACTGGTGAAAAATGTCAGGGCCTACAGAAATGCAGTTTGTTGTGTTTTAGAGAAACGTGGTTAACAACTAACATCCGAGATGCTAACGTGGAGCTACCCGGGTTTAGCACAGTTAGAGCAGACAGAGACGCAAGTACCTGCGAGAAGCAGAAAGGAGGAGGACTCGCTCTGTATGTCAATACAAGGTGGTGCAACTCTGAACATGTAAACGTTAAAATCTCCACTTGCTGCAGGGACATCGAACTGTTGGCCGTAAGTCTGCATCCCCATTACTTGCCCAGAGAGTTTGGACACATCATTGTTGTTACTGTTTACATCCCTCCTTGGGTGAATGTGGAGATAGCGGTGACATTATTCATTCTGCTGTTGCTAAATTACAAACACAGCACCCTGAGGTGCTTGTGCTAATCGCTGGAGATTTTAACCATGTGACGCTGGACAAAACATTACCTGCCTTCTCCCAGTATGTGAATTGTAACACCCGGGGAAATAGGACTATTGACCCACTGTATGCAAACGTTTAAAGACGCATACAGCCACCCTGCTGCCTGCACTTGGGAAAGCAGATCATAACCTGGTTCTGCTTCAGCCTCACTACAAACCAAGAATGAGGGAGCTACCTACAACCACACGCTCATTCAGGAAGTGGTCCCCTAAAGCAGAGCAGGCTCTGAGAGATTGCTTTGGAACTACGGACTGGGATATCCTGCAGGGTCAGAGATGCATGAGAACATTGAGGTGGTTGATGACTGACTACATCAGCTTCTGTATGGACATTGTAGTTCCAGTAAGAACAGTACGCTGCTATGCTAACAACAAGCCATGGATTACAAGTGACATCAGGAGGGGCCTTTTGAACCAGAAGAGAAGGGCTTTTAAAGGCGATGATCAGCATGTGCTCAAGCGCATGCAGAAGGAACTTCAAGTCCATCTCAGGGCGGCAAAGGAGCAGTACAGGAGAAACCTGGAGCAGAAGTTGTAGAATAACAGCATGAAGGAAGAGTGGGATGAGATGAAGATCATCACTGGCTGCAGCCCGAAGCAGGGTGCCACCATTGAGAGAGATGTGGAGAGAGCAAACCAGACAAACAACTTCTTCAACAGGTTTGACCACCCTAACCCACTCTCACCTCAGAGTACTGCACCCTCCACCCATTCTTCTGCTGATACCAGCATAGGAGAGAGTTTCCCCCAACGCAGATTTAGAGCAGCCCAGATAAACAGAGTGTTGAGGAGACTTTGTGCCAGCAAAGCAGTGGGTCCAGATGGAGTATCGCCACGACTGCTGAAGGTCAGTGTGCTGGAGCTGGGGAGTCCTCTACAGCTAATCTTCAACCTGAGCCTGGAACAGGGGAGAGTCCCGAGGCTTTGCATCTTGCATCAACCCAGTCCCAAAGGTATCACGTCCTATTGAGCTGAATAACTTCTGGCCTGTCGCACTGATGTCACATGTGATTAAGACCATGGAGCTGCTGCTGTTCATCACCTGAGGCCACAGGTCCGCACACCCTCGACCCTCTGCAGTTCGGATACCAGGAGAAGGTGGGAGCGGAGGATGCCATCATCTCCCACTTGGACAGAGGCAGTGGTGCTGTAAGAATGTTTCTGGACTTCTCTAGCGCCTTCAACACCATCCAACCTCTGCTCCTTTAGGGACAAGCTGACAGAGATGGGAATAGATTCATACCTGGTGGCATGGATTGTGGACTATCTTACAGACAGACCTCAGTATGTGCGTCTCGGGAACTGCAGGTCTGACATTGTGGTCAGTAACACAGGAGCACCGCAGTGGACTGTACTTTCTCCAGTCCTGTTCAGCCAACATACATCAGACTTCCAATATGACTCGGAGTCCTGCCACGTGCAAAAGTTCGCTGATGACACTGCTATTGTGGGCTGTATCAGGAGTGGGCAGGAGGAGGAGTATAGGAAGCTAATCAAGGATATTTTTAAATGGTGCGACTCAAACCACTTACACTTGAACACCAACAAGGCCAAGCAACTGGTGGTGGATTTTAGGAGGCCCAGGCCCCTCATGGACCCCGTGATCATCAGAGGTGACTGTGTGCAGAGGGTACAGACCTATAAATACCTGGGAGTGCAGCTGGATGAGAAACTGGACTGCCAATACTGATGCTCTGTGTAAGAAAGGTCCGAGCCGACTATACTTCCTTAGAAGGCTGGCGTCCTTCATTATCTGTAATAAGATGCTGCAGATGTTCTGTCAGACAGTTGTGGTGAGCACCCTCTTCTACGCTGTGATGTGCTGGGGAGGCAGCATAAAGAAGAGGGACAAACCTGGATAAATTGGTGAGGAATACAGGCTCTATTGTAGGTACGGAGCTGGACAGTTTGACATCCATGGCAGAGCGACAGGCACTGAGCAGGCTCCTGTCAATCATGGAGAGACCACTGCATCCACTGAACTGGATCATCTCCAGACAGAGGAGCAGCTTCAGCAACAGACTGTTGTCACCGTCCTGCTCCTCTGACAGACTGAGGAGACCCCACACTATGCGACTCTTCAATTCCACCCGGGGAGTAAACTTTAAAATTATACAAAGTTATTGTCTGTCTGTTATACCTGCATTGTTATCACTCTTTAATTTAATATTGTTCCTTATCAGTATGCTGCTGCTGGAGTGTGTGGATTTCTCCTTGGGATTAATAAAGTATCTATCTATCAATCTATATAAATTTCATATGCGGCAAAGAAGTTGTTAACTGTGAGCAGCCATTGACCCTTTGCTACCCCACAATTTCAGACTCTGAGGCTCATTAGCTATTCTTGACACAAGTGCAAAGTTCTGGTGACCTCAAGAGGTGGTCACACACGATGCTGAAGAACTTCAAGACAATTATTGTGATGGGTGCTATGTATGTGGTGCCTTGGCTCAATTGCTCCTGTCATGAAGTTGCCCCCAGTCATGGAGCAATGTTGAGAAGTCACTGGTACAACTGAGATGGTAAGTCCATATCTCAAAAGTCTCATGCTGTGCTTTGCTACAAGTAGGGCTCGACCTTAACAGTTAGCAGGTCTCCATTGACCACTATTTTCAACAAGTTAACAACCAATTTCTTAGCCCTGATGCCAAGAGTGTCTATCATTTTAGCAATGCCCTAGTTTGTCAGCATTGTAACGAAATTAGACAGTTACATATTTTTTGACGTAATAGCTGTTATATAAAGTGAACTTTTTCATAATTCTTTTGCTGCTGTATTATTTTGGCAGGCCGTATTTAACTGTGCTGTTGCACCTGTTATGAAATTGAATCAGCCTCATTGTAGTGTGGGGGCTGCAGACCCCTTTCTTTTTAATTCTATTAATAAAATACTTTGTTTCCTCAGTGTTACACATAAACATATTTGCTATGCTAGAAGATGAGAGCTTCAGGAGTGGCACCGGTATTGAGTACAGCAGCTTTAGAAAATACACTCAGAGCTATGGCTGCTGTTTGTCACTAAACACACAATCCATCAGTGGTGCAGAAAAGCAAAACATTTCAGGAAACAGAAACCCACCGGGCAACACAGCTGAAATGGCGGGGCACAAATGAATTTGTACTTCAGCTTTAGTTTCATTTCAGGATGGCATGAGAATATTTTACAATTGAGAAGAGAAAGGATATTATTCTCTTATCTGATAACTTCTCAGATTTGATAACCTCACATTCTAAGAAACTGGGGGTCTTATTTAATGTAATTAATGAAGGTATTTACCCTCATTCAGAGATTGCATTAAATAGTACTATTCATTCATGGGAACAGTTTCTCTCATTCTTTGGCAGCAAAATCGATAAACTCCTCTCAGCATTCTTTTAACGGGTTATGTACTTCCTGTTGTTAATCATGGCATTGTTGTGGACTCCTTTGATGTTGTTTCACTTTCACAGCTATAAAGCACTATTGACACACTTAGACCTACTTTTGGTCCTCTTGATGTTGTTCCACCAGGCCTCACACTGGAAGCTTTTGATATCTTGGTTCCAGTATTGTTGGCTATAATAAATGCTTCTGTTAGTGAGATAAATTCTGTGTTCAAGAGTTGCTTTGTCCAGCTTTGTTGTTTTGCCAATATTAAGCCTTTCTTATCTCCTAGGGATCTTGAAGAAGTTACTCCTGCTTTTATCGTTTCTCATCTTGATTACTGCAACTCGTTGTATTCTTGGATCAGCAAATCCCTGATAACTTGCAGGTTGTAATTGTTCCAAAATACTACTGCATGTTTTTTAGTTGGGGCAAGAAAGTTTGATTCTATTTCTCTAATTTTAGCCTCTTTACACTGGATGCCTGTTAGTTTCAGACCCGATTTTAAAATGTTACTGCTGGTTTTTAAATCAATACATAGATATGTTCTTGCCTATTTATCAGAATTGTGTGTTCTACAGCAACCATCCAGAGAGCTTAGATCTACCGGTCAGTTGTTTCTTGTTGTCTGTCGTAGTAAGTGCAAAACTAAGGGGGACAGGGCCGCTGCACCTCGTCTGTGGAATTCATTACCTAATGACATTAAGGAGTCACCCTCATTTAACTCTTAAACCACCAGAACCGGCTATATTCGTGTCTCAGTGCAATTTGCCAGCACGTCGGAGCTGATCAGTCAGTGCCGTATATTCGTTGAGCGGCCAGCTCATGACCACTGCCACCCCAGCAGCACTGCAGCATCACTGTCCGTGGGATTCAGCCGCTGCACTAGACTAGCCTGTGAGCATCACCGTTGGCCTCTGTGTGCTTACGTGCCACCAGTTCAAATGCAGTTGGCTCAGTGATTAATGAATTTCATCAATGGTTTCAGTTGCATCTTGTACATATAATAATTGATTGTTGCAGTAGTTTTTTTAAATTGTTTCTATAGTTCATTGGCAGTGTGTAAAATGATCAGTGTTGCAGTAATTGCGATGCTCTTTGCATGAAAACAAAAATGTGTTCCATTAAAATTTCACATTTTCTTTGTGAATTGTGATGTTTACTTAAAAGTACAGCAAAAAAGTATTTGGCGTCCAAGGGTACATTAACCCCCCCAAGTATGTGGTGATTTAAGGGTTAAACCCTTTAAAGCGAGATTGAGATTTCTGTTCTAGCTTTCCATGGCCTTCTGTGATACTGACAGTTTCTTCCTCATAGTCATTTGTTTCTTTCAATTTACTGCTGGCTTGCATTGTGTTTTGTTGCATTTTGTTCTATTTATTTTACTTATGATTATTGTATACTAGCGGTTCCCCCATGGCTCCGACAGCAAAGTAATGAAACATGACAGTGAGGAGGGTCCTGTCCAGCTCCTCACTCCTGACGTCACGATTCCCCTCCCCTCCCCTCGGGCAGCATCCTGCGTCTCGGATTAGTCTGAATATATCACTCCTGCAAACGAGCTATGATTATTAGTGAGATGAGAGAAGTCGCAAAATCAACTGGAATGTTCATGCAATTTATGGAAAAAGACCCAATCTAAATCCATTAAGTAGTTCTGTCATGAAAAGAAGACAGACATGCAGGCAGACATTGGATTGTATATATTGTGATAAATTAAACAGATGAGACAGATTAAGAGTTGGGGAGCCTCCCCTTATACTGGCCGTAGGTTCCAGTTGCTGGCAACAAAGTCAAAGGTCAGAACAAAAATCAGACACACTTGACAAACAATCATCGAGTTACGAAGCTTTTATAGAGGGACAAATTAAAATAACAGATGTGACGAAGTTTGAGGGAGCTGTAGATGACATCAGAAATGGAGAGACAGAACTGAAGTCATCAGGACGGGACTGTAAATGAGGTGATTCCATGGAGCCGGAGAGGAGCGTTTCTTCATTGTGTGGATGGAGGCGGTAATCGGTGCGTTTGTCAAGGTACGGGCTTTTCTTTCAGACGTCTTTCTGTAGATGAAAAGGAAAGAAGAGTATTAATACCTTGTCTCAGACCCCCATCTCTTGTAGTTTCCTGCACAATCGAGCCCACTGACTGTTGCCTAACACTAACGCTGACACAACCCCCACAGCCCAGACCTGTCAGGTCGATAGCCCAAATCAAAAGGTTGAAAACACAGGATAGGGCATTGGTGTTGGATTGGAGAGTACCCTGCCGATAAACAACTTTGAACTTATAAGGCTGCAGGTCCAAAAACCATCTAGTTTGATTCCTTATGCACGGCCATCCACTGGAGGGCGGCGTGGCCCATAACCAAGGTGATCTCCTGCCCCAGTAGATAGTACTTCAGCTGATTTTTCAGCCTATTTGATCGCCAGGGCTTCCTGTTCCATGGCTGCATACCTTATCTCCCGGTCTAGAAGTTTCCGGCTCAGGTACATCGCGGGGTGTTCAGCATCATCAATACTTTGGTTCAGCACAGAACCTGTGTCCGAAGCATAAGTCTGGAGAACAAAAGGAGCTTTAAAATCAGGAGTCCTTTATACAGGTGCTGATGTAAGGGCCTCTTTTAAGTCACAAAATGCGAGCTCAGCCTCTTTATCCCATAACACGTTGAAGAGAGTCCTCACCTTTGTACAATGTGGATTGTCCGTATCATCAAGGACCAGGGCTTCGTCCTCCTCGGAGAATGATTCCACCTCTGGGTTTGTCGATGGGGCGTCTGTTCCGCCATTGTGGTCGGTGACGTCAGTGGAAGTACATGGCATGGGGACAGCTAAGTCTGGGGAATTCCAATCCACTATGAGGTCCAATCTCTCTGAGGGAGTGGTTGATTCCATACTGTGTATAATCTCAGAACAGTCCTGTACTGATATCACCGGAAAAGGAGGATTAGGTAATACTGCTACCAACAAAGATTTAGGGGTGCCCTCCCAAGTTAAGACATATTTGGCATTTCTATAATATCTGGTCTCCCTGTGTATACAAGTTAAACTAGTCATAGATTTTTTAAACTGTCATGGTAGGACAAAGAGGTGAGCAACAACAGACATGTTACTCCCGGAGTCAAACACAGCAACCACCCAGTGACCAGCCACTAATAGCACTCCCGTATTGGGAAGAGAAAGGGGATTAGACACGGCACAATAATTTCCTCTTTTGCCCAGGTACAGTCCATAGTCTCTGTGTAGAGCGGGCAGGCGTTGATTATATGTCTCATCTCCCCAACATGAAACAGCGTGGAAAGGCCAGGCTGTGTCAACTACTGCATTGGAGGGGCTCAAAGTTAGCAACACGCACCTGCTCCTTGGAAAGCACACTTACAGTTAAATTATACAGCAATAATAACATTAAAAATAAAATTGTGTATGATCCTCTGAACAATTGAAATAAATTGTGATCTAAAACATAAGATCACTTTACACTCTGTCATATTTGATCTTTTTATGTTTTGTTCTCACATTGATTTTTGCAACAAAACACCACAAAAACAAATTCCTCACCACATTAGATTACTAGTCCAATAAAGAGAATTCTGGGAAGGGAGACACTTTCAACAACTTTAATAGTCAGTGTAAACCGGTGCTCATCAGCCTATGGTTACTGGAAAAGGAGACAGGTCAGGGAATAAATAAAATAAAGCTCAGTGCAAACTGGAGAAACGTAAGACGGGAGCTGACACCAGAGAGCAAATTCAAGGAATTAAAGAGCAAAATGACTTTAACTGTGTGTATTTATATAATGGCATTTCACCTGAACAGACATCACAATCAGGAAATATGATAAGCTGAATCAAATTTAGGATCTGAGTGGAGAGTCACAGCATTGTCTGGAATTAGTGACACGACTTGACATAAAGATCTTTCACGTGTTTGAAATTAACATGCTGAGGTTTATCTAATCACACGGATATCAAGCATCAGGAGCCTCATGTATAACGCCGTGCGTAGAACTCGCACTATAACATGGCGTAAGCACAAAAGCTGAAATGTGCTTACGCACAGAAAAATCCAGATGCAGGAATCTGTGCGTACTCCAACTTCCACGTTCTTCCGCTACATAAATCCCGATCAGCGTGAAAACTAACGCTCGTGCACGTGCTTTATGTAATGCCCGAACTCCTCCCAGAATTACGCCTCTTTGAATATGCAAATGAATATAAATCGCCCTTAAGCTCAGCCTTCTGTGAAAAGACAATGGGAAAAGCACAGGGAAAATATAAGAATTTCAGCGAATACCAAGTGGAGGCAAAGGAAAAACATACTATTTGTTCAAATAAACCGTGGTATAATCAATAAAAGGAAGTTGATCGAGTGACATAGCGTGTTGGAGAATCTTGAAAGCTCATGTTCACAAAATCGCACAGTGCTGGAAATTAAAAAGAAGTCACATATCAAAGTCACCGTGAAAAGGCGAGTTGTAGCCCACTGTCTGAGTGTCATATGAAAGCTTATTAGGGTACAAAAAAAATAAAGGCACACAGTGGGGAAAAAGCACGAAATGTCAACTTCAATCTCGACATTTCCACTTTAATCACGTAGTTTATTTTGTCATTAAAGTAGAACATCATAAACTTCATCTTAAAATCGTTTAATTAACCAGTTTCTCAAATCACATCGTAATTAAAGTAGCACGTTAAATGCTTTGTTTTATATTTGATCTTCTATGTGCTCTATGTGTGTGAATCACTACTTGCTTCTTAAACTGGCTCTCTTCCTCCAACTGGACACAGAGTCCATTACATTCGTGATATTACAGCTCTCTGAATAACTAAAATACTGAGATGTATACGTGATATAATTTTTATGATGATAGGAGTTAAAGCACGTTATTAAACATGAGTTTCACGGCGCAGTGATTGTGTGCGACCTTCGATTAAATAATTTATTGCAGCAGTACTCAGGCGAGGCTCTAGGCTTGTGGTATCACTGGGCAGAGGAAGAATCGGTGGCTCCTTCGCCTGCCAATGTCAGTAAGGTAGCTTATGCACGGTGGATGGCCACGTCTGTTGCAGACACTGCATAGCCACCTCGTGTTCATGACACAAGCATTTAACTTTTGCCGAAGTTTGTCGTTGCGTTTTTAGCTGTGTTGTTATTTTCTCTTTCTGTTTTATATTCAATATATATTGGCGTAGCCGTCACTGCAGTCCTTGCTTTTCTTTCCCCAAATACCCAATCACCACACAATCAGCTCTGTAATAGAAGTTAAGCCATCTGTAAGCTTAGCGCAGATTCTTCAAAAAGTTTGAGAAACATTGAAATATCTTCGTAGTATATGTTTAATTATTCTATCCTTCCCAGTGAAGAATATAGATTATTTAAATGAAGTTAAAGTTTTACCTGTATTATATAATACACATATTTTGCTGCATTTTACCTTAAAAATGATATTGTCCTCATATGTATACGCGCTTTATAAAGTGGCTCAGGTTGTGCGATATTATAACTGTAGTGCAAGTTTACAGTGGGGTGATTGTACTTATAAGTACAAACAGTTCTACAAGGTGCAATTGATTGAATGCATTTACAGTTCTTAGGATGAAACTGTTGCTGAACCACGAGGTCCGTACAGGAAAGGCTTTAAAACGTTTTGCCGTGGCTGAGACAGCGTGTCCTTGAAGCTGTATACCGATAATTCTCTTTCCGCTCAGCTGCTGCTGTGATTCACACTCAGATACAGTGATATAAATACTCCGAGTGGTGCAGTGAGAGAAATATGGAAAAAGATGATCCGCTGTGGCAACTCCTAACGGGAGCAGCTGATAGAAGAAGAAGGTGCAGTGAGAGTAACAACGCTAAAGCAGTTATGGTATTTAGAATACTATGGCTGTTCCCTGGACCATTATATTGTTACAAGTTAATTACAATCAGATGCATAACACTAATAAACAATATGCGGTTAGTTTCTGTGTATTTATAAAGCTGTTTCATGAATATAAGGAGTAACCACACAGGAACAGTAGCACTGCTTTGACGCTGGGTGCCGCCAGTCTGAAAAACCGAGCGGAGAACTTGCGTACGGCAAGGTATGAGGTACCATGGAAAAGTGCGTGGCTTTACGCCAAGTGTAGGTTTTATACATCGCGATTTGAACGTTGAAAAGTTCTTACGCAACATTTCTGTGCATACGCACCGTTTATACATGAGGCCACTGGTCTTTGTTAATGATCACTGAAAAAGATACTTGTGATCAAATTCTTACTAAAGCATTCATCTCAAAGATATATATTGTGCCTTTAGATTTATAATTGGCTTACAAGATAACTGAACACGTTCTGTGTATGAAGTAGCAGGAGCCATTGTGCTCTACAACAACACTGCAGCCATTTGACAAATGAAAGAGAAATAAAGCCTGAGCAATTTATGTTTTGCCGATCAAAAGGAATAAACATGTACTTATGCAATATTTATCTAAGCATAAATAATAAGAATAAAAGGCTGAGAGAAACAGCAGGACTGAAAAGTGAGGAAGTTCAGCAACAGCTTCAGAAACCCAAGAGCAGAACTTGAAATCAGAAAGAAAAGGAAAGGTGATGTGCATCCCACTGAAGAGTATTCACAGTCATCACCAATACCATCGCTCGGTCGAGTTCATGAACTATAAAAATAGTCCTCAGGATTTGTATATCCTGTGACAGCCCGTATTAAAGGAAGGTTGCAATCCCTGCATTGTTTTCCACGGTACATTAGAGTTTTTGCTTCAAGCATGTTTTATCTTGGTAGAGTAATATATTTTGCTCTACTTTCTCCTATTGTATTATTAATATGCAGCCTTATAATGCCTAATCTCACAGACTTACCACTGTTTATAAGGTATTATTGTATATGCCTTATCCCCAACTTCCCTTCTATATCTATAACCTCAGGCAATTAGATGTAGTAAAAAAACAAAGCAGGAGTTAAGTTACACTGAAAATAATGTATTACTGATAATATTCATAAATAATAACAAAATGCAAAGTACATTTGAATATTGGCAACCATACAACCTGATAAAATGGTGATGTGTAATTCAGGTGGCACACAGACTTGTAGTTACTTAAAATGTCTCAAGTTAAGACATCATTGGTGCTCAGCTTTCAGCCACATGTCTGTTCAAAATGGCTGAAGCTGTGCTCTTCATTGTGTTGTCTTCAGTTCATGGTGTGATGGTCTTCTTCAGTTGTTAGCAAAAGAAAGATACTTCTACATCGTCACAGGTTAGCAAGAGAGATGCCTCTTCATCATATGTTGGTTAGAGAGAGAGAATGTGGTCGAGCAAGCAAATGTATAGGTTTTCTGTCCAAGCCCTACAGCCAATCCAGACAGCCATATCTCAGACCAATGGTGGAAATAGTATATCTTAACACCTGCAACCCCCAAAGACCATATGTTAAGATAACCTGGCTTTGTGTGGGGAATGAGAGAAAGACTTTAGCAAAGAAATACTCATCAAACTGGTTTAAGACACATCCCCCAAATCCTGTCGTAAAATTACAAAGAAAAGTCGTAAACGGGGGGACAAACACGAATTCCTCTCACCAAAGTAACACTAAATTACACTGCTTTGCCTAGATTACAAATAAAGATATACAAAACATTTATCAAGTTATATGCAAAATCTTACATCACAACAAAGTAACACTCACTTTACACACAAAACACAGCTGTCTGCATGTCCTTGATAGTGCCGTGCAACCATCTCACGCAATCTTCTCCTGTATTTCACTAACAATTCTTCTGAGCTAATTGGTGTATCAAAGACACAAACGAAGGCAAAGAGTTTAACTCTAGAATCCCTGAAGCTTATGAAAAAAGTTGTAATGCCAGGCCGCCTTAAATTCCCTCTCACCTTCTCACCAGCACCTTTTGTTTTATAAATGTGTTGGTCAGCACAATAAGCCTGCTATCCCATCCCTCCCACCTAATGCAGCTCAAGTCTGTTTTTCTGGGTGTGAGGTGTCTGTTATTGTAGATAGCAAATAATATATTGTCATTTGTAACACATGCATTTCATGTGTGTTCCGTGTCTACAAAAATCTATGTAAACACATTGTTAAAAAAGAAACGTTTGTCATGTTTTAGTAATAATTGACAAAATGTAGACATGAAGTGTATAATGTGTGAAGCCTGAAGTCCAAATATCAAATTAAGACTTTCACAAAAAGGTACAACAAGTATAACAACACAAGTGCACTTCTATTCAAGAATGTTACTGAAGAAAAAGAAATTGGGTTACGGTACAACACTGTCTTATAATCAAAAGGACGTGGGTTCAAATCTGGGTCCTTACAGTATTTACATTTTTGAGTAGTGAGCTGCTATTATTATTACTATAATAGAGTAAAAACATAAATTTGATGAGTCTGTACCAGCCTTTGTAAATGTATGGCATTTGCAAAGGTTGGTATTTTTTTTTATTTTAATTTTGTGTATTTTTTTTTATTATTATTAAGTCAGACAAGTGTAAAGCAGCTGCGGCTCATCCCAATGAGTACAGACTCTTCCTGTTCTAGAAGTAATTATTGTTGACAAGGCCCCTCGCTCTTGCAGCTTTCATGAATGATCCACAAACCACCCCTTCTATTGTCCTAAGGACCTCAAGCCCCTTTAATATTTAGTAAAAGTCATCTAAGACAATATCTGTATCTTTTTTATCTGTCTTTTCACTGTCCATCTCCATGTTGTATCTTCACACTGGTAATGTTACTGGCAATTGGCAATAAAAATAATCCCTCACTCCAAGTATGTCCTTATTCAGCTTAAACCAGACTGTCAGGGTGGTATCTCTACCCCACCTCTATCCAAAGTGCATACTTCATTTTCCTCTCTAAATACAACTGCATACTTATATGAGAATGCTAACAGACAACAAATCAAAACAGCCGCCACACTGCCT
>NC_053156.1:5633277-5669144 GCF_016835505.1 Polypterus senegalus
AACCAAAGGTATGCCGTGTACCAGTACCTTCTCCATTCTGATCCCGTTTGAGCAATTTTATTATAATGTTCCTGTAATATTTGGATGGTGGTGGCCTCCCAGTTTCTTGCATTAGCTTCGATGAGCTCTTTTACCTCTGGATTCCGATAGGCTGGTCTAATGTATTGCGAGAGGTATTCAGTTTGTCTTAAAATACTTTTGGGGGCCACCCCGATAAAGCATCAGCCATGATATTAAGATGGTATTTTACTTGTGCCCATTTACAGTTCATCCGGAAAGTATTCACAGCGTTTCACTTTTTCCACATTTTGTTATGTTACAGCCTTATTCCAAAATGGATTAAATGAATTTTTTTCGACAGAATTCTACACACAACACCCTATAATGACAACATAAAAAAGTTTACTTGAGATTTTTGCAAATTTATTAAAAATAAAAAAATTGAGAAAGCACATGTACATAAGTATTCACTGCCTTTGCCATGAAGCTCAAAATTGAGCTCAGGTGCATCCTGTTTCCCCTGATCATCCTTGAGATGTTTTTGCAGCTTAATTGGAGTCCACCTGTGGTAAATTCAGTTAATTGGACATGATTTGGAAAGGCACACACCTGTCTATAGAAGGTCCCACAGTTGACAGTTCATGTCAGAGCACAAACCAAGCAGGAAGTCAAAGGAATTGTCTGTAGACCTCCGAGACAGGATTGTCTCGAGGCACAAATCTGGGGAAGGTTACAGAAAAATTTCTGCTGCTTTGAAGGTCCCAATGAGCACAGTGGCCTTCATTATCCGTAAGTGGAAGAAGTTTGAAACCACCAGGACTCTTCCTAGAGCTGGCCGGCCATCTAAACTGAGCGATCGGGGGAGAAGGGCCTTAGTCAGGGAGGTGACCAAGAACCCGATGGTCACTCTGTCAGAGCTCCAGAGGTCCTCTGTGGAGAGAGGAGAACCTTCCAGAAGGACAACCATCTCTGCAGCAATCCACCAATCAGGCCTGTATGGTAGAGTGGCCAGACGTAAGTCACTCCTTAGTAAACAGCACATGGCAGTCCGCCTGGAGTTTGCCAAAAGTCACCTGAAGGACTTTCAGACAATGAGAAACAAAAATTCTCTGGTCTGATGTGACAAAGATTGAACTCTTTGGTGTGAATGCCAGGCGTCGCGTTTGGAGGAAACCAGGCACCGCTCATCACCAGGCCAATACCATCCCTACGGTGAAGTATGACGGTGGCAGCATCATGCTGTAGGGGGCAGGAACTGGGAGACTTGTCAGGATAAAGGAAAAGATGACTGCAGCAATGTACAGAGACATCCTGGATGAAAACCTGCTCCCGAGCGCTCTTGACCTCAGACTGGGGTGACGGTTCATCTTTCAGCAGGACAAGATATCAAAGGAGTGGCTTCAGGACAACTCAGTGAATGTCCTTGAGTGGCCCAGCCAGTGCCCAGACATGAATTTGATTGAACATCTCTGGAGAGATCTTAAAATGGCTGTGCACCAACACTTCCCATCCAACATGATTGAGCTTGAGAGGTGCTGCAAAGAGGAATGGGCGACACTGGCCAAGGATAGGTGTGTCAAGCTTATCATATTCAAAAAGACTTGAGGCTGGAATTGCTGCCAAAGGTGCATCGACAAAGTATTGAGCAAAGGCTGTGAATACTTATGTACATGTGATTTCTCAGGTTTTTATTTTTAATAAATTTGCAAAAATCTCAAGTAAACTTTTTCATTATGGGGTATTGTGTGTAGAATTCTGAGGAAAAAAATGAATTTAATTCATTTTGGAATAAGGCTGTAACATATCAAAATGTGGAAAAAGTGATGCGCTGTGAATACTTTCTGGATGCACTGTATATATATATATATATATATATATATATATATATATATATATAATATATTGTAATAAATAAGTCGACTACAACTCAAAAAGAAGTGTTGGGGAATGGCCCCGTATATTGCTCGAAGCAAAAGTTGGTCAAAAATAGATGGAAAACATCAAAACATTTGACAAACATTGCTGTGTAATGGTGGCTTTTATATGAGACATAAGATGGCTGCAGGAAGTGATGAAAAAGGAAATGGCGTCATCAGAGGGGAACCGGAAGTGACGTCATCTCGGAGGGACCGGAAGTGACATCATCACCAGGACCCAGAAGTGACGTCATCTCGCAGGGACCGGAAGTGGCGTCATCGCCAGGAGCCGGAAGTGATGTCATCACGGAGGGACTTGAAGTGGCGTCATCCTCAGGAGCCGGAAGTGTTGTGAATGATGGAGGAATATTTGTCCCATTCTCAGGATTATTGTTTATGTTGTGAGTAGTTGTTTTAATTATCTTCTTTGGTTCTATAAGGTTAGAGAGAGAGGCATTATTACCATGAAAAAAAACCCCATCAATTGTTACATCGCTCACCTTAGGACTTGTTAACTGCTTCCCAAGCACACGTGTGTGACATGACCCCCCCCATCAGCCCAGACCCATCGGGACGGGCAACCTGCACCGAGAGGTTGAAGGTTCGGGAGAGAGCATCAGCATTGGCTTGAAGAGCACCCCGACGATAAGTGACCTGAAATCTGAAAGGTTGCAATTCCAGAAACCACCTGGTGACACGATGATTAGACTCTCGATTCAGAGCCATCCACTGTAAAGCGGCATGGTCCGTCACAAGAGTAAATTCTCGTCCCAACAGATAATAACGAAGTTGAGTCACAGCCCACTTAATCGCCAAAGCCTCCCGTTCCACCGCTGCATATCTGGTCTCCCGGTCCAACAGTTTCCGGCTCAGGAACAGTACAGGGTGTTCAGCACCATCGATGCATTGGCTCAACACGGCACCCAATCCTGTGTCCGATGCATCGGTCTGGAGGATAAAAGGATAAGAGAAGTTAGGAGATTTTAACACAGGTGCTGAAGTCAGGACCGATTTTAAGTAACAGAATGCAGTTTCAGTATTGTCGTCCCATACCACCTTGAAAGGAGCACTTTTCTTTGTAAGTTTTGTAAGAGGTGTAGCCCTCTCAGAAAAACGAGGAACAAAACGACAATAGTAACTCGCTAATCCTAAGAAAGCTTGTACTTGCCTCTTTGTAATCGGACGGGGCCACTTAACAATGGCATCAATCTTGGAACACTGTGGTTGAACTGTCCCCCCACCCACTAGGTAGCCTAAATATTTGGCTTCATTCAAGCCAAAGAAACATTTCTTTGGGTTGATCCGTAAGCCTGCTTGAGCCAGTGTCGAAAGAACAGCCAACACATGCTGTATATGTTCCGTCCATGTGCTAGAATAGATGACTATGTCAGCACTATAGGAATTGTGGGGCCGTAGCAGTGTATCCACCAGACGCTGAAAAGTCGCCGGAGCCCGGTGCAATCCAAATGGAAGGACTTTATACTGAAAAGTGTCTACTAGGGGTACTAAAGGCGGTCTTTTCCTTGTCGGAGTCTGTTAAGGATATTTGCCAGTACCCTTTTGTCATGTCTAAAGTAGTTAAAAACTGAGCATTACCCAAACGCTCAAGAAGATCATCAATCCTAGGCATAGGGTAAACATCAAACTTAGAGACCTGATTGAGACGTCAGAAATCGTTACAAAATCTCCACGACCCATCAGGTTTAGGAATTAAGACGATTGGACTAGACCACGGACTATAACTCTCTTCAATAATGTCCATGTCCAGCATTCGCCTAATTTCCAGCTCTACTTCAATTTTCTTCGCATCAGGAAGTCTATATGGCCATTCTTGGACAATAACACCCGGGTCTGTAACAATGTCGTTTTCAATCAGCGCAGTGCGACCAAGTAGCTCACTAACGACTTCCGGGATGGACAGGATAGCATACTCTAATTTCTGCCGCTGTTTCCAAGACAAATTGTTACCAAAATTAAGGGGCTGATAAGTATCGAAAAGAGAGCGTGTCTGACCAGAGTTAGGGTCCTCATCCCTTTCCTTCCACGGTTTCAACAGATTGATGTGATAGACACGCTCACCCGGTCGACGATTTGGTTGTCTAACCAAATAGTCAACGAGTCCTTTTCGTTCAATGATCTCATAAGGCCCTTGCCAATGTGCTAATAATTTGGAATGAGAAGTCGGAATGAACACCATTACATGATCACCCGGGCGGAATTCCCGGAGGGTGGTGTTACGATTATAATAACGTGACTGCGCTGATTTAGCCTTTTCCATATGTTCTTTTAAAATAGGCCTGATTTTGTTAATACGATCGCGTAATTGAGCGATATATTCTAGTATGTTAGAGGATGGGAGAACCTCCTCCTCCTCCCAACCTTCTTTTAGCATATCCAATAACCCGTGTGGTTGTCTTCCATAAAGGAGTTCAAAAGGAGAAAAGCCTGTGGAGGTTTGGGGAACTTCCTGATAAGCGAAGAGCACGAGTGGAAGCAACTGATCCCAGTTTCTCCCATCCGTGTTAACTACTTTACGTAACATCTGTTTAAGTGTCTGATTAAAACGTTCAATCAGTCCATCAGTTTGGGGGTGATAAACTGATGTTTTCAGATGTTTAATATTCAGTAACTTTGCAACCTCCCTGAACGTCTCCGAAATGAAGGGAGTCCCTTGGTCTGTTAAAACCTCTTTGGGAATCCCCACACGCCCAAATATCCCTACCAGTTCGCGTGCGATATTTTTAGAAGTAGCTGTACGCAAGGGGACAGCTTCAGGAAATCGCGTGGCATAATCAACTAAAACGAGAATATATTTATGACCTCGTAGTGAAGGTTCAAGGGGTCCTACGAGATCAATACCAACTCTTTCAAAAGGAATTTTAATAAGGGGAAGAGGAATAAGAGGAGCACGGTCCCTTCTAGGAATCTGACGAATCTGACACTCCGGACAAGAAGTATAGAAACGTCGGACCTCCTCGTTTACTCCTTGCCAATAAAATCTGAACTTAATCCGTTCTAATGTTTTGTCGGTTCCTAAATGGGCTCCGAGTAAATGGGAATGTGCTAATTCACACACTTGATGACGATAAGTGCGTGGTATTACCAGTAAGGTTCTTATTTCACCTTCGTGTTTAGCCACGCGATACAATAAATCATTTTTTATTACAAAGTAAGGCATTGGAGGTATAGGATCTATAGACATTTGGCCATTTACTGAAACAACTGCATTTCTCGCAAATTTTAAGGAATCATCATTCCATTGCTCTCTTTTAAAAGAAGAAGGGGTAATTTTAAACTGTGAAGCCAATTCAGTCATGGGATCCTGCGCTACCTTAAGGGGCGGAGATTCAGTTACCTCAGGTCCTTTGGGGGGTGGGTTGCCTCCCGTAGTGCCTGATGTGCCTTCATCTCCGTTATTAACACTATCTACATTAGGAATCTGAGAGCTATTACACGGCGTTTAAGCAGTCGGAATATTTTCTTTATGTTCCATTACCAAGCCCTCATTTATTAATGGGAGAGTACAGTCTGTACCGCGTTTTATTTCTGACCAGTCGCGCCCGAGTATCACTGCATAGGGTGGATTCGTCATTACGGCCACGATCATAGAGCGCATAACGTTATCCACCAAGATGACACGAGACGGCCTGATAATATTTAATGTCACCATGTATACATCGGAGACTAATTTTATGTAATAGCCATTGTTGCGGTAAGACAAAACGGCGAGCAACAATAGAAATGTTACTCCCGGAATCATACATAGCGGTAACTTTCATTCCATTCAGTATTACTGCTCCCGTGTACGGCAACGATAAGGAATTAATCACAGCACAATATCTCTCTACTCTTCCCAAAGAACAGTCCATCGGCTCCGGAGTTGGGCACGCTGTAAACAGATGTCCTACCCCCCCACACTTGAAACAACGCGGTGGATAGACCGATTTCTCTTTCGTCCGGGTAGAGATGTCAGGAGTCGATCGGGCAGGCTCATTAAAAGGTATACAAACCTGTCGGGGTGGGCGAGAGTACCGTTCCGATCCTTCAGATTTACAGACTGCCCAGTGGCTTTCTACTATTTTTACGAGGTCATCCATATTAACAACCTCTTGTTTACAGACCTGCTGGGCAACTTTCTCAGGGAGACCGTTAATAAAAGTTTCAATGGTCACAATCTCTGCCATTCGCTGTGCACTATTAACGTCTGGCCTTAACCAGCGTCCCACCTTACCCCAAACTTCGTACACTTGTGTACGTATGGGTCTGGTCTGATCAAACTTCCACTCCCTCCACTCAGTCACCTGCTGGTCCGCTGAAACGCCGTAGCGTTTGAAGATTTCTTTCTTCAGGGTGTCATAATTGGCAGCCTGCTCCTCTGTTAAATCGTAATAAGCCCTCTGCGCTTCCCCCTTCAAGTAGGGTCCCAGAATGTAGGCCCACTCCGATTGCTGCCAGGCGTGACGTTTACCGTTTCTTTCAAAAATTAAGAAGTACGTTTCAACGTCATCTTCTGTGGTGAGATAAGTCAAGGAAGGTGGTACTGACCGTGATGTCTCTACCATTACTGCTGCTGCTGCACGTGCCTTGGATTCTGCAAGTCGGGTCCGGGTATCACCTAGCTGGATCTTGACTTGTTGTAGCTCTGCAGCCAAGGTGTTCAGCACGGTGTTCAGGTCCTGTCCCTCGCTCATTCTTGGACAATAGTATCCTGCCGACTATGCCAATTGTAATAAATAAGTCGAGTACAACTCAAAAAGAAGTGTTGGGGAATGGCCCCGTATATTGCTGGAAGCAAAAGTTGGTCAAAAATAGATGAAAAACATCAAAACATTTGACAAACATTGCTGTGTAATGGTGGCTTTTATATGAGACATAAGATGGCTGCAAGAAGTGATGAAAAAGGAAGTGACGTCATCAGAGGGGAACCGGAAGTGAAGTCATCTCGGATGGACCGGAAGTGACGTCATCACCAGGAGCCGGAAGTGCCCTATCAGGGTTAGAAATGTAGTTCAGTAACACTCTTGAAATTAAATAGAATTCATCATCTTTTTTTCTGATCAGCTATATGTTCCTCTGATTACATTAAAGAATAGAGGGATGGTTTACAGTTGTCAACCATCCCCTCTGTATTTTTTGTTCTCCTTGAGATCTGCCTGTATAACCCGACATTGACCTTTTAAAATACTTAGGCCCTGGTCTGGCAATCACAAGCATTGATTATTATTCCACAAAGAGAATTAATTACTTTAAGATCCCCCTCTACTGTAATTGCTGATTTAGTAATATTGAACCCTTTTGAATGCAATGTCCCTAACATGTCTATCCACATTTTCTCATTAAATTTCCTTTCTTTCTGGGACAACTTAGGATTACTTTCTAGTATTGCCACTTTTAAACATTTGGTCCCCATCTCATGAAAATGAGGAATTAAGGGAGTTTTTAATAAGTTAGATCTCATATTGGTCAAATGTTGATCAGATCTAAGCTTCAGTGTGTTTTTGGTTTCCCCTACATATAATTTATAACAATGAGAGCAGGCTAAATAATACAAACAGTTTTCTGTTTCAAAAAAATTATGTTGAACCCTAGGTCTTAGTTGTCTATGTATATCATTTCTAATCACTCTACCTGAATGCCAAATGTTCTCTGTTCCTTTATCTTTAATTTTAACTTTCCTTATATATTGTTTATGTGTACCTACTGTGGCACGCGGCAGGGGGTGGTACCCAGCCGGGACGCCCAGGAGGACTGGAGGAAGGCTTGTGCCTCCTCCAGACCATGAGGGGGCGACCGCCCTGGTTGTGTTGGGTATCACAGGTAGAGGGCTTGGAAGCCCAACCCTGTAGAGGCCCGTGGTCACCGCCAGGAGGAGCCGCAATGCCTTGGGAGCCCTGGACCTCAGCACTTCTGCCACACCAGGAAGTGCTGGGGGAAGAGGATCAGGGACACCCGGAGGGCTTCCAGCTACACAGCTGGTGCTTCCACCACACCATTCGTGTGTCGGCGGAGGCTCCTCAGGAAGCACCTGGAGCCCATGCGGGGGTGCATAAAAGGGGCCGCCTCCCTCCATTCGATGGCGAGAGTCAGTTGGAATTGGACGGAGCTCAGAGGAGAGGAGTGGATGCGGTCTGAAGACTAGAAGGCATTGTTGTGTGGCCAGGACTTGATGGGGTGATTGGTGCTGCGGCACTGGGTTGTGCACCGTAAATAAGACTGAAAATAAAACGTGTGGTGAACCAACATGTCAGCCTGTCTGTGTCCGAGCTGTACCCCACACTACTTTACTTTTTACAAAATAGTCTTTTAAGTTCTTATTCTTCTTATAAGCTGAAACTATCTTTTAATCCTTAAAAAATATTTTTCTTTGTTGTAAATCTTGAAAGTTAGTTTTCACAATTCTATTTGTTGTCACATTCTGTCTATTGTATGTGCAAACCATAGGAATGAGTTTATTTTGTTGATTGAGTATCTCTCTTCTTTCAGGACCCATTGTTGCTGTCTCCTCTATTCTTGTTTCTATTTGTCGATCCTGTGGAGTGTTGTAAAAATTTCATAAACTAGCCCTCAGAAAGGTTCTCCTATAAGCTCTTTCCCTTAAGGTGTTAAATAATTTTTTTAGTAGATTCTTCAAAATCTTCAGTGGTTGAATTTATTCTTTTTAATCTCAATAACTGAGATTTAACAATTCCCTTCTGAGTGTGAGATGGGTGAAAACTAAGTTTATGTAAGAGTGCATGTGTGTCTGTGTCTTTAAAATACACTTTAGTCTTAAGTCTGTCATTTATGTTAGGTAGAATGCCCAGAGGGGACTGGGTGGTCTCATGGTCTGGAATCCCTACAGATTTTATTTTTTCTCCAGCCATCTGGAGTTTTTTTGTTTTTTCTGTCCCCCCTGGCCAATGAACCTTACTCTTATTTGATGTTAATTAATGTTGATTTATTTTGTTTTCTTATTGTGTCTTATTTTTCTATTCTTTATTATGTAAAGCACTTTGAGCTACTGTTTGTATGAAAATGTGCTATATAAATAAATGTTGTTGTTGTTGTTGTTATTTGCTTTATATACCACTGTATCTAAGAAATTTACCTTAGAGTTACTAATATTTGCTATTAGTTTAATAATTTCCAAATGAGTATTCATAATCCTCAAATATCCTTTAAATTTATGAAGGCCATGTTCTCAGATCCCTAATATGTAATCCAGGAATCGTAAATATAATCTTTGGTCTGTATTCTAGTTTCTGTTCTATTCCTGATTCCCATTTAGCTAAAATAAAGGTTTGTATAGGCCGGAGCAAACTTTTTGACCATTGCTATTCCCTTTATTTATAGAAAGTATTGGCAGTCAAATTCAAAATCATTTCTTTTAAGAGATAAAGCTAATAATGACATAATATATTTATCAGGCCTACTAGGATCTCTATAATATTCTAACCATTCTTGTGTCACTTTCAAACCATGTTGAATATCAATATTTGTATATAGATTGTTTACATCCATAGTAAACAATACGGTCCCTTCTGTTATATTTATCTTTCTGAGTTTTGCTATATAATCATAAGTATCTTTTACATAAGCCGGATGAGTCTGAGACATGGGATTGAGGAAAGAATGTATACGTATAACTTAAAATGTTATAGGTTTCACTCCCACAGTCTGATACTATTGATAGTAAAATCAGAATTGTGCTGTTTAAAGTTTTGACCTTCTAAATCCTACTTGTCTGCAAAAGGTGTCTGTCTGCTCTTCAGAGTGCAGAAAAAAATCCTCTCAGTGTGAAACGGCCCTCTGTCTGTAGCAGCAGGTCCTCCTTCTATGTGTACACGAGCTGCTCCTTGGACAGCACACTTACAGTTAAAGCATAGAGTAATAATCACATACAAAATAAAACTGTCTATAATCCTCTGAACAATTGAAATAATGTGATATAAAACATTATAAAATCACATTACACTGAGTCATATTAAATCTTTTTATGCTTTGTTCTCTCCTTAATTGTTGCAACAACACCACAAAGATAAATCCTCACCACATTAGTGCACTCAGGCAATAAAGAGAATTCTGGGAAGGGAGACACTGTCAACAACTTCATCAGTGGAGTGGATTGTGTAACCTGCAGCTCGTCAGCCTGTGGTTAGGGGAAATGAAGAGACGTCAAGGGAATAAATAAAATAAAGCTCAGTGAAAACTGGAGAAACCTGAGACGAGAACTGACACCAGAGAGCAAAGTCAAGGAATTAAACAGCAAAATGACGTCAGCTGTGTGTATTTATATAACGGCATTTCACCTGAACAGACATCACAATCAGGAAATACGATGAGCTGAATCAAATTTATTAAATCAAATGGGAATTAGCACCTCCAAATCCGAGACCATGGTCCTCAGCCAGAAAAGGGTGGAGTGCCCTCTCAGGGTTGGGGGAGACATCCTGCCCCAAGTGGAGGAGTTCACGTATCTCGGGGTCTTGTTCATGAGTGAGGGAAGAATGGAGCGTGAGATCGACAGGCGGATCGGTGTGGCATCCACAGTGATGCGGGCTCTGCATCGGTCTGTCGTGGTGAAAAAGGAGCTGAGCCGTAAGGCAAAGCTCTCAATTTACCAGTCGATCTACGTTCCTACCCTCACCTATGGTCATGAGCTATGGGTAGTGACCGAAAGAACGAGATTGCGAGTACAAGCGGCTGAAATGAGTTTCCTCCGCAGGGTGTATGGGCTTTCCCTTAAAGATAGGGTGAGAAGCTCAGTCATCTGGGAGGGACTCAGAGTAGAGCCACTGATCCTCCGCATCGAGAGGAGTCAGATGATGTACTTAAATGTCTTACTAAGATAACTGAGCACTCTATTGTTGAGCGGCTGACGGAGCTGTGGCGCAAGGTGGTTGGTGCCTGTCGTGGCGGCAATCCCGAACCCGTTGGTGGACACCAGCGGTGAGGGATGCCGTCAAGCTGAAGAAGAGTCCTATAGGACTTTTTGTCCTGTGGGTCTCTGGAGGCAGCTGATAGGTACCGGCAGGCCAAGCGAGCAGCGGCCGGTTGTTGCTGAGGCAAAACTTCGGGCATGGGAGGAGTTTGGAGAGGCCATGGAGAGCGACTTTGGATGGCCGAGGAGATTCTGGTCCACCGTCCGGCGTCTCAGGAGGGAAGCAGTGCAGTGTCAACACCGTATATGGTGGGGATGGTGCGCTGCTGACCTCGACTTCGGGGTTGTGGGTGGTGGGAGGAGTACTTGAAGACCTCCTCAATCCCACTAACATGCCTTCCAATGAGGAAGCAGAGCCTGGAGACTCTGAGGTGGGCTCTCCCATCTCTGGGACTGAAGTCACCGAGGTGGTCAAAAAACTCCTTGGTGGCAGGGCCCGGGGTGGATGAGATCGCCGGAGTTCCTTAAGGCTCTGGATGTTGTAGGACTGTCTTGGTTGACCGTCTCTGCAACATCGCATGGACATCGAGGACAGTGCCTCTGGATTGGCAGACCGGGGTGGTGGTCCCCTCTTTAAAAGGGGACGGAGGGTGTGTTCCAACTATAGAGGATCACACTCCTCAGCCTCCCTGGAAAAGTCTATTAGGGGTTCTGGAGAGGAGGGTCCGTCGGATAGTGAACCTCGGATTCAGGAGGAACAGTGTGGTTTTAGTCCTGGTGGGAACAGTGGACCAGCTCTTCACCCTTAGCAGAGTCCTGGAGGGTGCATGGGAGTTTGCCCGACCGGTCTACATGTGTTTTGTGGACTTGGAAAGGCATTGACCGTGTCCCTCGGGGAATCCTGTGGGGGTGCTCAGGAGTATGGGGTACGGACCCCTGATAAGAGCTGTTGGTCTCTGTACAACGGTGTCAGAGCTTGGTCCGCATTGCCGGCAGTAAGTCGAGCCCGTTTCCAGTGAGAGTTGGACTCCGCCAGGGCTGCCCTTTGTCACCGATTCTGTTCATAAACTTTATGGACAGAATTTCTAGGCGGTTTGGTGGACTCAGGATTGGGTCACTGCTTTTTGCAGATGATGTTGTCCTGTTTGCTTCAACAGGCCTCTCTGGATCGGTTCGCAGCTGAGTGTGAAGCGGCTGGGATGAGAATCAGCACCTCCAAATCCGAGCATGGTCCTCAGCGGAAAGGGTGGAGTGCCCTCTCAGGGTTGGGGAGAGATCCTGCCCCAAGTGGAGGAGTTCAAGTATCTCGGGGTCTTGTTCACGAGTGAGGGAAGAATGGGCGTGAGATCGACAGAAGCGGATCGGTGCGGCATCCGCAGTGATGCGGGCTCTGCATCGGTCTGTCGTGGTGAAAAGGAGCTGAGCCGTAAGGCAAAGCTCTCAATTTACCAGTCGATCTACGCTCCTACCCTCACCTATGGTCATGAGCTATGGGCAGCTGAGCCTCTACAGATTAAGCAAAAGAAGATTAAGAGGTGACATGATTGAAGTGTTTAAATTATGAAGGGAATTAGAGTTTAGGGACTTTCAAAATGCGACTTGATGTTATTTTTTTGGAAGAAATAAGTGGATAGGACTGGTGAGCTTTGTTGGACTGAATGGCCTGTTCTCGTCTAGAGGGTTCTAATTTGCACTGACCACCCAGTCTACATTATAGTGGTCCCCTACAATCCCTACTACATAATTTAACACAATCTCGTGAGTGTGGTGCTTCAAAACTGACAGACGCAGTCATTTAGTTTTGTTTTATACAAAGTTACAAATCAGTTACACAGCAAATGTCTTCAAAATAAAAAGAACATCAGTTTACGCTGCAGCATTGGAATTCACAGAGTCCACAGAAAAATGCATGTTGTGTGTCTGATGATTTAAGAAAAGAAAGACGTCCAGTAAATCAGACAAAGACAATCAGCACAACGTCAGACTGACAGAGAGCAACGGGGGTAATACTGTCTAAAATTTAATGTGAGGGTCCGGAAAAGACAAAAACACACAGCTGTTACTGTACACTGTATGTGTGTGTGTGTGTGTGTGTGAGGGCCTCTCATGAGCACAGGGTGGTCCAGCACACTCCATGCAGGTTCAGCTCACAGGTGTCAGAGGGGCTCTGAGCAGCACAGCACAGGATGGAGTGTCAGACCACCACTGGGCACAACCTCAGCTCATCTGAACCTGCTGATTTAATGTGCTGCTCGCTGTGATGAGGAAAGAAAGTCAAAGTGACTGAGAACAAAAAAACAAAAACAGCAGACAGAGGAGAAGAAGAAACTGCAGAGAGCCAGCAGCTGACCACTGTGGAGCTGTGCGGAGAGACCACCGCAGCCCTGAGCGGCTCCTGACAAACAAATATAATGAAGACATCTGAGATTTGATGAACTCATTAGTGAGTAAGAACTGAAATGAACAAACAAACATCCTGAGAGAATTTGTGAAGCAAACACAGCAGAGAGTTGCCTCATGTGAATTACGTCAGCAGAGAGAATATGGCAGTCGCAGGGCCTCAGTGTATAAACATCTCAGTGTGCAGGCAGGACGGCTCAGTCAGAGACAGACAAGGAGTGGAATGGACTGAAAGTTGGACGTTGTTATCCTC
Source organism: Polypterus senegalus (assembly GCF_016835505.1). Classification (NCBI taxonomy): domain Eukaryota; kingdom Metazoa; phylum Chordata; class Cladistia; order Polypteriformes; family Polypteridae; genus Polypterus; species Polypterus senegalus. The sequence goes on from NC_053156.1 coordinate 5,646,707, forward strand.
ACAGTAATACATCTTGTTATAAACTGATTTATGGAACTGAAGTTTACAGAGTTTATTATATTTTCTTGTGTCTTTTGCTTTTATCGACAGTCTGTGGAAATCTTCTTGTCATCATTTCTATTTCTCATTTTGTTCAGCTGCACACGCCGACTAATCTTCTGATCCTTTCACTCGCAGCGGCCGATTTCTTATCAGGTTTCTTTGTGATGCCCTTCTCTTTGGTTCTCCTGATTGATGGTTGCTGGTACTTTGCAGTTATTTATTGTTATTTGTATCAAGCACTGGCAAATTTTCTCAGTGTAGTCGTGATATATAATGTGGTTTTAATATCCATTGATCGCTACATTGCTGTCTGCCATCCTTTCTTTTATAGCTCAAAAATAAGTTTGATTGTTGCAAAGATCAGCATTGCTGTAGTGTGGCTGTTTGCACTTTTAATTATAGTTGTAACTTTATGTTTGAGTTATATTGATGTAAAGGAATGTGAAGGATCTTGTGTAGCATACTCTCATTATGAAATGGCCGTTTTTATTTTGGTCATAACTTTTATTTTTCCTTATTTACTGATGATTGGTTTTTACATCAGAATATTTGTAGTTGCGAAGAAGCCATTCAAGAGCCATCAACTGTATGATAGAAAAGAGACAAACTGAGGAGGTGAGTGACAGAAAAATATCAAAACCGTCTGAAAGAAAAGCTGCAAAAACATTAGGAGTAGTCGTGGGGACTTTTATGATCTGCTTGCTTCCTATTAATGTTTACAATATTTTTGTTAATACTAGTAACTTAATCACACATCTCATCAGGAATGTGTTTATGTTGGTAAGTGAAGTGAACTTTGGTGTTAATCCAATTCTTTATGCTTTTCTTTATTCCTGGTTCCGAAAAGCACTTAAAATAATCCTGACGTGTAAAATATTTAGCTCTGCTTCTTCAGTTCTCAATTTACTGTAAAGTTAAAAAAAATAGTAATTTTTTGGGCTTGGATGTTTTAAATTATTTTTGCATTATGGCTTTGCTTATTTGTCATATTAACTATGCAATACTTGGACGTATTTCTTAACAATAGAATCATTTCATATTCGCTGTATTGTTTTGAAGGCTATTTTTGTTACGACTGTCCTTATTCGTGTAGAGTGTGTACTGTTTATGAATATTACTTATTTCACTAGTTATTAAATAATAAATGTTCTTCTTATGTGAACGTGTATAAAACAGCACTGAAAGTGTAGAAGACTCCTGGCAATTCCTATAAACACTTTAGGGTTTCTTGGGGACTTTTTTTTTCACATTGAAAAATGATTATTGTTATTTCCATTGTTTTGGGACAGAATTATTTATTTGATCATAAATTGTTAAGTAATTTGATGAATTTTTTCTAATAGCTGGAAATATAAATATCTTCTAACATCTGCAGTTACAATTTTCACTGACTCTCAGATTTCACAACTAAAAACTCCACAGCTGAGCTCAGATGACGGCCGACATTCTGTTCAGCTTTGGTCAGTCGGTGGAGATTTGTTTCAGTGTCAGATTCTATGAAATGTTCCTTTGTTGCTTAGTTTTGTATCAAACTAAACTCTTCATTTTATTGTGAAGTTAATGTTTCCTATTCCTGCACTTTAATCTGCACTCCTCCTCAATAAGGCAGCAGATGACAGACGAGTGCAGACGGAGCAGTCGGCCTTCACTCCTCACACTGCTGGCTCACTAAATGACACTGAGGTGACTGTGAGGAACTGAAATGGACGACTGAGAAGGTCAAATGAGGTTTGATGTCCACAATTAAATGTAGGATTTGCTGCTTTACACTGACGTTTGTTAATATTTGTGAAGTCTCATTAGCCGCAGCTGCTCACCTCATACAGAACACAATTAATACTTCAGAGAACAGCATTGTGCTCAATTCTAGAAAAACAGAGAAACTTAAACCTTTAATAAAGGAGTCACATTTGTATGACAATAATTGTCTGCCTACCACCACTGGTTTAAAATATTATTTATAACTGTTATAAAGTTCTTCCTTCTTTTTCAAACCACCTTCACATGATTTTGATTTTTTCATCTTTATAATCCTCACTGCTATCCCATCTAGTAGGCTGCTGCACTAAAGAATTTCTGTACAAATTTAGCATAAAATATTCATGCAGACATTTTTTCTTCATTTCATTATCGTGGTTCAAGTTGTCTCTTTAGTAGTTTTTACTGATTCTACGATGGTGGGTGTGAGATTTGCTGTTATTTCTCTGTCATTATCAGTAAATAATCAAAACTATTGTGATATATTGTGGAAGAAATTGACTGGCACCCCACACTGGGTAATAAAACACAAGCAGGAGAAAAGCGTCAGTCAGTCTTCTTCATCATGAAGTCTGACCAGAGGAGCACAAGCACCTTATTATAAGTGTGACCAAGGAGGGCCGCCTGTCTCTCTCTATTCACACACTTCATTCATCAGATCACAATGCCAAGGAGTTCATCACATAATCAGAAAACCTTTAAGGCTTTGGACTTAAAACTCTGAGGCTGTGGGTTCAAATCCCCCCACTGACGCTGTGTGCCCCTCAGTAAGTCACTTCACCCACCTGAGCTCCAAATGGACTAAGAAAAGCAGCAAATCATATCTGAAATGCTGTAAGTCACTTTGGATAAAAGCGTCAGACACATAAATAAATGTGAATGTTAACCTGATTAGCTTATCCAGTTGCTAACAGGACGTCACCAAACATCGAGACCTTAGATGGTCACGCGGCCCACTCAGCTGATTGACCGTCCTGTGAACTCAGGAGTCTGTGACTGTTTAGGTGTTTTTAGAAGTTCACTCCGCACATGACAGGCACGTCCATGTCGTTCTCAGCCCTTTGGGTGACTTTATGTTTCCTTCAATTCAGGCGGGTCTGTCAACAGGAAACTTAGCCTGAGCAGAACAACAGAGCAAGCAGCGCACTTTAAAGATGACTTTTACTTCTTCTACCAGGGTTTCCTTTTTTCTTTTCTTGCTATAAAGTCACTTAAATTGCCTTTTCTTAATAATTCAAACCTTTATCATAGCGAATATCAAAATAACACCTTCAGCCTTTAAGTATAAGCTCAGCAGAATTTGAGACTCACTACAGACCCCTCAAATCATGAAGCTGAGTTCCTTTAAACAGTTCAACTCCATCACATGCTAAGAGCCCCTCGAACCAGGGTTCAAGTTCAACTCCTACAATATAACAATCAACACCACACAATAAAACACATCAATAATCCATGAAGACGTAAAGCCAGCTGAGAATCCAAAGGCGCTGGCGACTGCCCATTCAATGTGTCCATGCAGAGCCTTCATGGTGGCCTCACGTTCCAAAGCAGCCTGATAAATGTCTGCAGTTCTCGTGTTCTCCCCGTGGCCTGTGATGGATGAGCACCCAGGGCTTTGGTGGAGGTTTGGGTCTCTGGATTGTCCACTGCATGTCTGCTTAATCCCTTTATGTTGGACCTGTGGAGACAAAATGGTCCTATAATATTTGTGAATAAACACTGTATGGTTTGTAAAATAAAACAACCTTTTTATGAAAACATTTATTTATTTCTTTATTTGTTAATCTGAGGTATGAGTACACCAGTAAGCATGACCCATAAATTGTGTTTTAAGGTATTATGGTCTGCACTGTATAAGACGATTCCTGATGGACTCTCAGCTTCTTTATTTCTGCTCTGCTCAGCTGATGCTTTACTTGTTCCACTTTAAGAGTTGCCCCCTCATTTCAGACCCCCTTGTGTGTTTATTCAGGAGGTATTATGATGTGGTGGTCCGCACTTCTGCCCTTTTGATTTAGTGTTCTTGTTCCAGTCCTTCTCCCGGTCACTGCCGGTGTTGAATCTCCATGTTCTCTCTTTGCATGTGTGGCTTTTACTCTTCAGGACTGCAGAAGACTTTTATTATCCCGAGAGGAAATTTGTGAGCAGCAGGAATGTGTGACATGTAGGACATTGTTAAATAGGGACAAGAAAATAATAAAAGAGACCACACATGACAGCCATTGTTGTAATCAGCACACACACCATAAGACTTCTACAAATCAGAACAATGATTAATGAACAATAATAACGAGGAGCACACAATAATAATTCAGAACTCCGCAGGACTCCTGCAGCTACTAGAATTCAGTAGGCTGACAGCTCCGAGATAAAAGAGGACTTCAGTCTTGGGGTCTTCCCTTGAGACCCTAAATCAGCAGTTTCATGGCCACAAGTGACACTTTGGTGACAGAGGATGGCTGCTGTTTGACAGAGTTGAATTGTCCTTCTTCATCACTTGTTTGTGATGTTGGTCAGTGATTGAAGGCTGCTGTGGACCCCCACTTTCACTACTCATTTTAATGTTGTTAGTCACACAGTTTATTTTTTCTTTATAATGAGATTCACCACATGACATTCATTCATCTTCCTAACCTACTTAACCAAAGCAGGATCACAGGGTAGCTGGAGTCAATCCCATCAAGCTTTGGGCACAAGGCAGCAACAATCACTGGACAGGATGACACTCCATTACAGGCTGAACACACACGCGGACCCCTGAACTGACTTGATCAGATGTGTCTTGTAGCAGGCGTGACTCCCACTTTCAGAGTCCAGTTTCTGTCTCCACAGTTTCATTGTTTTCCCCTCAGCTGATGAGGTTTCAAAGCCCCCGTGTTCACAGGTAACCATCCAGGACACACAGTTTATCTCAGCAGATTTCACTAAAATATCTTCTGCCACTGAAGTGGACTGATTGGTCTCAGAAGCAGACCCTCTCACTGCCCCCTTCAGTTAACGCAGTGAGGACATGACATTAGATATTTGTTTCTCAAACTTTGGCTACAGGAGACAAAACTCACAAGAAATGTAATGTCAGTCAAACATCTCAAACGTCGTCAATAACAGCCCTTCCAGCCTTCACAATTAACTCTGTAATTTATTTGTTTGCATTTAAGCCAACCATGTTCTGAAATGATTCTGAGAAAGAAGACATTAAGGGGCAGCACTGCCTCACAGTTACAGTTCACTTCCCGGGTCCTCCCGGCCTGGAGTTTGCATGTTCTCCTTGTGTCCTTGTGAGTTTCCTCTGAGTACTCCGGTTTCCTTCCACAGTCCAAAGACATGCAGGTTAGGTGCATTGGCAATTCTGAATTGTCTAGTATGTGTGGTGTGTGGTGTGTGTGTGTGTGTGCTTGCCCTGCAGTGGGCTGGCAACCTGCCCGGGGTTTTTTTTCCTGCTTTGCACCCTGTGTTAACTGGGATTGGCTCCAGAAGATCCCCATGACCCTGTAGTTAGGATATAGCGAGTTGGATAATAGATATGGATGGATGGAAGACATTAAGATAATGGAGAGGAGCAGCATATTGATTTGCAGGAGTAAGTTAGTATTTCACTGTATTCTGTTGTAATAAATACAACAAAAGCAACACAATGATCAACCATGTATAATTGTTAACAATGAAATAGTAATTGGTTTCTTTTCAGATGTGAGTCTCCATTTGACCTACTCCAAGGTAGAGGGGGACCCATTTTTCAATCCGGAGGACAGGAACAGGCGGGTTCAGGTGGCCAGGAACTCGAAGTGATGTCATTCAGGACGTGACTGTCAATCACTGCTTCTGCAGAGGAAGGAAGACAAAAAGAATTAGGTAACAGCGCCAACCCTTGGCTGGAAGTGTGATTACACTTATAGTAGCCTTGAAGTTGTCGGATTGGGTAACTTTAACCATGAGGTCATGTTTCCAAGAAAGTGCAACGGCATTGGCACGGAGGGAACCATGGCAATGTAGGACTTTCAATTTAAATGGCCGGAGGTCCAAGAACCATTGAGTGATGCATAGGCTCGACTCTTTGTGCAGAACTATCCACTGTAGAGGTACAGGTCGGTGACTTGAGTGAATTCATGACCAAGCAGGTAGTACCTCAGCTGATGGGTAGCCCACTTAATAGCCAATGCTTTCCTTTCCACAGCTACATACCTGCTTTCCCAGTCCAATAGTTACTGGTTCAGGAACATAACAAGGTGTTCTACACCATCGATGCTCTGCTTCAACACGGGACCAAAACCTGTGTCCAAAGCATCGGTCTGGACAATAAAAGGCAGAGAAAACTCAGGAGCCAACAAGACTCCAGATCAAGGCTTCCCAAAGTGGTCGATATTGACCCCCTGGGGTCGATTTGAACTTTCTAGGGGTCGATAGTTTCAATAAAAAAATTTGGGGGTCGACGACAGCAAAAATAGACCCCCTTACTACTGCTATTTGTTTGTTACTTCAAAATATCTATGATTCCAATGGGTACCTAATTATGAAGCAAAATAATTCAAAAAAACACTTTTTTGATAAAAACACATTACATACCAAACTTGTGAACGAAAAGGTAAAATGTGTCATTAAAAGAGTCGCACGTAAGAATGCATGAATATACATGTAGCACAAACATGTCTGTGCATTGTCTTAACGAACTCATCAAAGCAAGTGTGGACATGAAAAACCGTTGCATGTGACTAGGGGGTCGATGGTTTTAGAAGTTTTTGGTAAAGGGGTCTGCGGCAAAAAAAAGTTTGGGAACTCCTGCTCCAGATGGTGCAGATGTAAGGGCCTGTTTTATATCCCAAACCACGATGTTAGGAGCTCACTTCATTTTCAGGTCTTAGGAGCTCACTTCATTTTCAGGTCAGTCAAGGGTTAAGCCTTCTCAGAAACATGAGATACAAACCCAAGGTAGTACCCCACAAGTTCCAGGAAGGCTTGGACTTGCTGCTTGGTTTACATACGGGGCCAGTTAAATGTGGCATCAACTTTGATACACTGTGCTCTTGACCACACCACCTCCTATCATACAGTACAAATATTTGGCCTCAGTTAATCCAAAATAACTTTTTCTTACTAATCTAAATGCCAACATTATATACTGAGAGGACCGCCTTCTGAACATACTGCATGTGTTTTTCCCAATAGATCACCATGTCTTCCAGGTAGGTGACACAGTATGAGTTGTGGGGCCATAGCACTCTGTCCACCAGATGTTTCAAGGTGGCTGGTTCCCCAGGTAACCCAAATGGGAGGACACAATACTGTCAGTAATCACTAGGGGTGCTAAACACAATTTTTTACTTGACAGATTTTGTTAAGTTAATTTGCCAGTGCCCTTTTGTTATGTTAAGAGTGGTCATATATCATGCTTTTCCAAGTCACTCGAGGAGTTTATCCACTCTTGGCATCAGATATCCATTGAAATGGGAAACTTGATTAAACTAGTAGAAGTCACTACAAAAGCATTAACTGCTGTTGGGCTTTGGGACCAATGCAATAGTACTCGACCAGGTCCTAAAACTTAACTCAATTACTTCTAGATCCACAATTTGTTTGACCTCAAGTTCAACTTCTGCTCATTTTACTTCCAGAGTTGTATACGGGCATTCTCAGACAACTACTCCTAGGTCAGCTATGACATCATGCTCAATCAGAGAGGTCTGACCAACTCTTACACTAATCACTTCCAGCACAAACAGGATTGCTGCTTCGATCTCCTCTTTTTGTTTGCATTTCAATCAGATGCCAGTTGCCATGTTCTACATGTGCTGGTGGACCACGGCATGGGCATCATCTGAGGGTATTGCTGCGTTATTATGCCCAAATCAAAATTATTTCTACACAATATGTAAAGTTCTACTTTCAGATTGTATAAAAATGAAGACTTGAGTGTGTGTGAGAGACACAAACAGATCTGATGTCATTGAAGTGGTTACTGGAATATAAAATAAAATAAAAGCACACTTGTTTCATCATACCTTCTGTAAAAGTGTTTATTTATGTGTTTCAATGTTTTCAAGTATATATAAAATATTAAAAAATGTGCACTGTTAAACTCGAGACAGGCAAAGCAAAAGAAGCTATAAAAACTGTATTGGAGAACTGATATATTGGACACTGGTCACTGTGAGGAGAAGAACAGACACCATGAAAGACACACAGTAGGTGACAGAGGGACAGGCCTGCTGTGAGGAATGCAACCACAGTCCAAAGTGGTCTCTGCTGTTGTTGACTACACAGATCATGTCATGTGGCATCTGCTGCCTTGGTTTGTTCAGTCAAACGAAGGCTGGCACTGCCAGGTGGGTTAATTAGTTAAAAAGAAACATGTGAGTGGAAGCACTGCTCTTTCATGAATTTTCAAAGATGCAGATTCCAAGTGGTGCTTCTTGGTCTTTTCACTATTCTGTTTGGTCTTTCAGCAGCAAAATGGGCTATCATCTTTCTTTGTGTGTTCTTAGGTGGTTAAGCTCATCTATACTTCTAGTCTATACAAATTGGACTTAAGTAAAAAGTCAAAAGTTGTTGGCATTTGTTAATAAAAACTGAAGAAACCATATTGCAGTTTTATCCAAATACTGTTCGCCTGCACTGGATTCTTTGTTTCGAAACTCTGCAGACTTTTCCTCATGTAACACCACGTGACTTCTAGACATCAAATAAGTCAGATTTGCCAATCTCAAAACACAAGACATCAGACATCAGACAGACCAGCTTCTCTCCTGTTTGTGAGGTTCAAAAACATGCCTGATCCTTATTTCTTACTGATGCGTTCTATGCATTGTACTTCCAGATGAGCACTGATTGATTGCCAGCTCTTATGAACGCAGAGCCCACCTATACAACTAAACAAAGAGTGAAAGTCATTTGCTTTTATCAGAGTCACAGACTAGTTGCCTTGAGTCATTGTGGATGTCACATTAGGTGATCAGCTTCACAGGAGTGTGCTGAGTAGGAGTGAAAATCACTAAAGAAGTTTCCTAATGTAACATAGCCTTAGTGACACTTTTGAAGAATAATCATGCGAGTTCCTTGATTATCATCACTTGAGATCTGAACTCAGCAGGTTAACTGGCCACCTAATTTATAAGGCAGTGCAGAGGCTTCCTTTGGGATGTTTGTGAAGATGCAAGGGTAGCAGAAATGTGGAAAGATCTCATTAATGACATTTTAGAATAAGCATATATATATATATAGAGTGAAAGACGCCCTGGATACAGACAGACACCGAGACAGCCAGATGTCCATAACATGCTTTTATTCTAGTTCTGTACAACACAAAGCCACAATGAACTCACGAGTCTCAGTCCTTTTTACTTATGTTCTCCTTTACTTCACTGCCGCCTCCACTCCTCTCTCGCAAGCTCCTCTTCTACCCAACTCCGGCCCTTGAGTAGAGTGAGACAGCTTCCTTTATACTGCACCCGCATGTGGCGGATGTACTGCATGCCAAGGTCCCAGAGCTGCCCAGGGTGGCTGTCCTTTCACGTCCCAGGGAATGGCTTGCCCTTTTCTAGGTCCCCTACAGTTTCGAGCTTCCTGACAGGGCACAATCCCCAGCCATCCATCACAATATATGTGATGCCCTCACTGACTGACTGACTGACTGACTGACTGACTCACTGACTGACTGACTGACTGACTGACTGACTCCACTCACTCACTCACTCACTCACTCACTCACTCATCACTAATTCTCCAACTTCCCGTGTAGATAGAAGGCTGAAATTTGCCAGGCTCATTCCTTACAGCTTACTTACAAAAGTTAAGCAGGTTTCGTTTCGAAATTCTACGCGTAACGGTCATAACGGTTGACAACGTCCACCATGTTAAAGTTTCTTATTTATGGGCCCATCTTCACGAAATTCGATAGGTGGCTTCCCTGCGCTAACCAAAACCGATGTACGTACTTATTTCGGTAGTATGACGCCACTGTCGGCCGCAATATTGAACTTTCCAACGGTCTTTGTTACTTATGAGCCTATCTTCAAGAAATTTGGTACGCGGGTTCCCAACACTAACTGAATCCTACTTACCTACATATATACGTCCATAGCCTGCAGCTCGGTCGCCATGTGAGGCGACTTTCTTATTTCTGGTCCCCATCCCAACGCCTCCCACGCTTGTTGGCTGCCTGCCTATATAAGGTCGTCCGTCACTCCGTCCCGTGTTGGTCCGTGTTGAAGCAGAGCATCTTCATTCCCTTCCTTGCTTCGCCACGGGATTGACGTCTCCCTGCTGATAACTGCAGCCTTTTTATTTAACATTAATTTATTTAATGTTTTATTGTTCGTTTATTGCGATTATAGTTATTGTGTAGGTATTTTAGACTTACCTTACATTGTTCAGGTACCCATTTCCTTTATCGTTCCAACCGTACCCCCCCATTTCTATCGAGGTGATCATCATCGATCAAAGAACTGTCACTTACCGAGTGGCTTCCATGCCCGGAGATGGCACCTGCCTTTTCCATTCTTGTTTGTTACATATTGCACGGCCATATCAGGCTCACTCTTAGTATCCGGAGGAACATTGTGTCTTATGTATTGAATGACTGGGACAGGTTCAAGGTGTGGACTGATGACGGTGCAGGAGATAATTATACTACACAGGAGCACTAGAAGAGTGAAATGCTTAAGCCCTTCACCTATGGTTCTGCATGTGAGTTGATAGCTGCCACTGAATTGTTCAGTTGTCGCTTTCAAGTGTACCGAAATGGCCAAATATTTTACACCTTTGGACAACCTTCAATGCCTCGTAAAATCTTAGATTCACAGGTGACATTTCAGTAGTGAACACTTTGATGTTTATGAATGTTTAAACTCTCAAAAGCTGGATACGAAGTTATCGATGAAACTGGTTGTATACTTACAATGCTTGACAGATGCTGAATGTCTCTTCAACACAAGTCCTACAAATACTGTCGTCATTGAAACAAACCATGAAACTCAAACCGATTATGACAGCAGCAATCCAAGCTGTGAGATTTGACACAAAATTACTGTTCACATGGCCGACTGTATGCGTTACATGCTCAAGAGTAAGCTCAGCGACAGCTTGGTCAGATTACAACCGGAGGGCCAACTGACAACGTGGTATACAAAAAGATCCTTAACAAATAATTATTGGTATATTTTCCTCAGAAACGCTGGTATTTTGCTACTATATATATATATATATATATATATATATATATATATATATATATATATATATATATATAGATAGATAGATAGATAGATAGATAGATACTTTATTAATCCCAAGGGAAATTCACATAATCCAGCAGCAGTATACTGATACAAAAACAATATTAAATTAAAGAGTAATAAAATGCATGTAAAAACAGACAATGTTAGCATTTACTCCCCCGGGTGGAACTGAAGAGTCGCATAGTGTGGGGGAGGAACGATCGCCTCAATCTGTTTGTATATATATATGTATGTATGTATTTCCTATATATATATAGGATAAGGACATTACCCTCTTTTTGTTGTTTTTAAATTTTTGCACCTTGCTGTAGTGTCTACTCTTTTCTCTCAGGTGCTGGTGGAATTTTCTTTTGTTAAGTTTGACTCAATTGCATGGAATGTTATCTTCTTCAAATAATAAAAAAGAGCTTCTGATCACAATTTAGTCCTTTAATGTTGTCCATCACCTGGTTTTTGCATTTTCTCTTCCACTTTGAACATTTTGCCCAGCTTACTTTTCTTTTACTCCTGCCTCTACCAGATAACATTGAGTTAAGTTAAATATTTTGTGTTAGCTGTGCTGGGATGTTTTGCCAATAAAATGGAGAAGAAAAACTGATGCCACTTCTGGAACTCCTGCACCTTCAGTTCCAGACCCTATTTAAACAAACCTGCCAGTGGACATTGGGCTTCATTAACAAACCTGCTCAGTACAAGATGGATGCCCATGAACCGAACTATGACACTTAGCACAATCAGTGAAGTTGCAAAATCAACATTCAATCAATGTTCAAAATAAATGTTTAAGCAAATTTTTAGAAAAAAGCTGATCTAAACCTGTTAAGTAGTTCTCTCATGAAAAATGAACACACGTACATATAGACAGACAGACAGACAGACAGATGTTGGATTTAACAGTATATATATATATATACTGTATAGTCACAAGAGCGCATGGGGAGCAGCTTAAGCACCATCGCGACAAGTCGTGCCAGGGACAAAAGCAGGGTACTAACCTCTCTCTCTCTCTCTCTCACCATAGAAAGGATGAAGCGTCGCCGCCATAATCCATACCGGACAAACAGAACACCAACACGTCCGATTCCTTTCTTTTTGGTCTCCCATTGATGTTGTCCAATACCCATCCATCACCGTGCCTTCCCAGCATTCAACATCCCTAATTTCCATTCCTCCTCTTTAAAATGTCCGTCTACCCATCCATGTAGGTCTAATGTTTTCTTTTGGAAAAGTTTGACCGTACCTTTTGTGTTACAGTATACAGGGTTAAAAACCCCAAACCTTGACGGTTTGTGTTGTCTTTATTACAATATATATATATATATATACTAGGCTGACCCACCTTTTAAGGCGACCGACTTTTAAGTTGACCACTTCTTAAGGCAATTGATATGTAGATCAATTAGATATTTTATACAAACTCATTAATTTGGTTATATTGCATTTGAGCGGTATTACTTTAATACTGTAGTTTGTGTTATTTTTACGATGAAATGTAAACTTATTTTCTATATTGAAGTCGCCTTTTGAACCCCCTGATATTTACTACACGGTGAGGCATTTGTACTCCATCAACATTAATTATTTCCAGAGACATCATTTTGTCTATTTTTCCAGCGTATCGTGCAGAACAGCAAGGGAACGATGGGAGCACCAGAACTCTGCTCACAAAATGTCGCTTTGTACGCAAGCTGCAAGTAGTAAGTCTGTGACAAGTGGAATACCGCTACGTTTTCCACTCACAGGACGGAAGGACAATCCCGACCGCTTTTATATAGTAAGAAAGAATGAAGAAGATATCGCACAGTCTGGAGTAGAAAATCATCTTTTACCTGGAAAAATGAAACAACAAATCCCATCGTACATTGCAAAATGGACGGGCGTGTGAAACTCGCTCGCCTGTGTAGCACTCACGGGACGGAAGGACAATCCCGACCGCTTTTATATAGAAGGATTGTGGATGCTAGAGGCGCTGTTGAACCCATCAGACAGATGTCCCAGACATGTGTGAAAACACTAAGAGGATTTTATTGATATTTTCTTCAATAATAGTGCCCAAAGCACCACACTCTCCACAATTCTCAATAATAAACAATAACAACAATAATCCAATCCTCCACTCCCAGCAGCTCGTTCACACACCCTCCCAACTCCAGCTCAACTTGCTGGGGTTTCCCAGAGTCCTTTTAAAGTCTATGACCCAGAAGTATTCCTTCTCGGGTCAACACCACATCTTCCTTTATCAAATATCGCGGAAGTACTGCGGGCTTCCGTCCTCGTGACAAGTACTTCCGGGTTGGCATAACTGTAATAGTCCCTGGGTTCTTGATGAGCTCCCCTGGCAGCACCCACAGCACCTAACAAGGCTGAAGAAATTAACTCCATGTTCCATGCTGCCCTGCGTGAATCAGGAACCATTTCCATCTGGGGAGCTGCCATCTAGCGTCCCAGGGGATGTAATGCCCTGAAAAGGCTGCTTTCTTTTGTAGAGGGACGTCCGCCAAACTGAAACGCCGGCTGTCCATCACAATATATTTATATTTATATATATATATATATATATATATATATATTGTAAAAGGCGCTATATAGCGCCCGACCCGGCACAGACTTACGCAGAGGCACGTGTAAAACAAATAGGCTTTTTATTTTTCTTCGCCCGTGGGCGCACGTCTTCCCCGTGTCCCACAGGCCCAACACAGTCCCAAAGCACTTTATACAGAGCTCAAACAACCCTTCCTGGCACCACCACTCCTCCCAGGCAACCTCGTCCTCTTCTTCCCGATTCTGGCCCCGAATAAAGGGAGGCTGGCCCATTTTATAGCCCACCTGGAAGTGTTCCAGGTGCTTGACCAGCTGGTCCTGATTGCACCTCCGGGTCTGGCTGATAACTCGTCCATCCAGGTTGTTGGCTCTCAGCAGCACCCCTAGCGGCCACCCCATCTCCCAACCAGGTTGGAGGGCTCCATGTCCCATGGAGCCACGTGGGAGACTGGGAAACGAACAACGGACAGAAGGCCCACAGGAAGTGGCGGCGTTGGAGGCTGACAGAAGGTAGGCTCAGCGTCGGTTAACTTCCGTCTTTGCAGGCTGCTATGGCGGAGCTGGGGTGTCCCTTCAGCCCCCGAGCAGCGTGTGTTGATGCTATGTGCCCTCCGGGCTGAGGTGCTGGAACTGGAGAGGAAGGCTGTGGCGCTGAGAATGTCGATCACCAACAGGGCGGCGCGACACTGGAATCTCCAGCGGAGAGTTACAGCGGAGGCGGTGAGTACAACCGACTCCGTACAGCATGCAGGAGGGTCTGTTGAAAAGGCTGTGATGTTAACGATCAGTTCGAGTAAGCAGCCCTCCGACAGGAGGTGCGGTGCCGCGGGCTGTATGCGGGCGAGGGGAGTCCGAGGGCGCTGAATGGACACGGGCTGCTAAGTGCCCGGGTCCTAGCCCGTCCGCCCGAGTGGCTGTGGTCTTCGCGCCGCACTATAGGGGCATAGGAGCGGAAAGAGCGCCTTCTTTTCCATGAGGAGTCTCAAACCGTCATGGTGTCCCAGATTGAACGGAGGAATAAGAGGCTGGGTGCCAATTCCTCCGATATGTTAGGGGCATGAGCGGAAAGGGGCTCGTGTTGGTTAATACAGAGTCGCATACCGTCAAGGCGTCAAGTGAAGGGAGGATTAAGCGGCTGGGTGCGCCTCCTCCAATCTGGTGAGACGTGTTGCTGGGTGCACAGCGTCACGGCTGGCCACCCTCTGGGCGGCAGAGGGAATCCCTGAGGCGGCGGAGAGAGCGAGGCGGTGCCGGCGGCTCCATCATCGAGAGGGACATGGAGGCGCGGAGAGATGCCGATCAGGCAAGTGCCGGGGTGTTTGGAGGGGCGCTGCCCGTGCATGGCACGAGCTGGGTGCTTTGGCAGCGGTTCTGCCCTGTATTCTCTTTTATAGGGGCGGACCCGGCGAGCTGAAGGAACCTCTTCGGTGGTGGAACAGCCCTCTGATGTCGGGCCGTCTGCGGAATGATCTCTCTGCGGTGCGCGGTGCGCTCACAGCTGGAGGAGCCTCACGGGGAACGCAGTGGCTCAGAACAAAGGCGTGGAGGTCTCGGAGGGGTGCCGATCGAGGAGGCCCGGGGTGCCGGTAAAGGGGAGCACAACCTGTGCGAGGCACAGGATGCACCATGGGTTGGTGCTCAGATTGTGTCTCCGCCCTGTCCCTGCTAGGAGTCGGGGCGGACCCGGCTATCCTCGAGTGGGACCCGTTTGGGCTCTGCTGCCCTCGCGGGCGGTCGCTCTTACCCACAGTGGTCTCGCTGGCTGTGGGGCACTGTCAGGGATGCCAGGGGCCATGACCCGGCCGGGGCGCCAGGAGGGACCGGAAAAGGGTCAGAGCCCTGCCTGGATCACGTGGGGTTTGCCTTCCGGGTTGCTTTGGGGGCCACGGGTCAAGGGCATGGAAGCCTTTCCTGTAGGGGCCCGTGGTCACCGCCAGGAGGCACCCCAGTGCCTTGGGGACTTGTTGCCCCAGCACTTCCGCCACACCAGGAAGTGCTGGGGAAGATATGGCGCCGAGAGAGCAGCGGGAGGACAGCCGGCACTTCCGCCCTGCGCGTGGCCAAGGAGAATGCAGGGAACACCTGGTGCTCATCCGGGACTTGTATAAAAGGGGCCGTCTCCCTTCATTCGAGGCTAGAGTCGGGTGGAAGAAGGACGAGGCAGAAGAGAGTGGAGGCGGCCCGAAGACAAGGCATTGTGGCCAGGACTGAGTGTTTATTGGGGTATTGTGCACTAAACTGGGTCTGAGTGACCAAATAGACTGGGGTCTTTGTGACCATAATTTGTAAATATTCTGTAAATAAACGTGTGGTGGTTTGACAACAACATGTCCGCCTGTCTGTGCCAGTGCGTTCACAATATATATATATATATATATATATATATATATATATATATATATATAGGAAAAGGACATTACCCCTTTTTTGTTGTTTTTAAATTTTTGTCCTTGCTGTAGTCTCTCCTCTTTTTCTCTCAGGTGCTGGTGGAATTTTCTTTTGTTAAGTTTGACTCGATTGCATGGAATGTTATCTTCTTCAAATAATAAAAAAGAGCTTCTGATCACAATTTAGTCCTTTAATGTTGTCCATCACCTGGTTTTTGCATTTTCTCTTCCACTTTGAACATTTTGCCCAGCTTACTTTTGTTTTACTCCTGCCTCTACCAGATAACATTGAGTTAAGTTAAATATTTTGTGTTAGCTGTGCTGGGATGTTTTGCCAATAAAATGGAGAAAAACTGATGCCACTTCTGGAACTCCTGCACCTTCAGTTCCAGACCTTATTTAAACAAACCTGCCAGTGGACATTGGGCTTCATTAACAAACCTGCTCAGTACAAGATGGATGCCCATGAACCGAACTATGACACTTAGCACAATCAGAGAAGTTGCAAGATCAACATTCAATCAATGTTCAAAATAAATTTTTAAGCAAATTTTTAGAAAAAAAGCTGATCTAAACCTGTTAAGTAGTTCTCTCGTGAAACACACATACATACAAACAGACAGACAGATGTTGGATTTAACAGTATATATATATATATATATATATATATATATATATATAGTCACGCTCGGCGCATGGGGGGCAGCTTAAGGACCCGCGCATCGTAACAAGTCGTGCCAAGGGACAAAATCGGGGTACTAACCTCTCTCTCTGTCTCTTCCCATAGAAAGGATGAAGCGTCATACCATAATCCATACTGGACAAACAGAACACCAACACGTCCGGGTTCCTTTCTCTTCTTTGGTCCCCCATTGATGTTGTCCAATACCCATCCATCACCGTGCCTTCCCAGCATTCAACGTCCCTAATTTCCATTCCTCCTCTTTAAAATGTCCGTCTACCCATCCATGTTGGTCTAATGTTTTCTTTTGGAAAAGTTTGACCGTACCTTTTTGTGTTACAGTATACAGGGCCAAAACCCCCAAACCTTGACGGTTTGTGTTGTCTTTATTACAATATATATATATATATATATATATATATATATACTAGGCTGACCACCTTTTAGAAGTTGACCACTTCTTAAGGCAATTCAATATGTAGATCAATTTGATATTTTATACAAACTCATTAATTTGGTTATATTGCATTTGGCGGTATTACTTTAATACTCGTAGTTTCTGTTATTTTTGTGATGAAATGTAAACTTTTTTCTATATTGAGGTCGCCCTTTTGAACTCCCCTGATATTTACTACGCGGTGAGGCATTTGTACTCCATCAACATTAATTATTTCCAGAGACATAATTTTGTCTATTTTTCCAGCGCAGCGCACAAAAGCAAGGGCGATGGGAGCACCAGAACTCTGCTCACATCATGTAAGCCGTACCATAAGCTGTAAGTAGTAAGTCTGTGATAAGCGGAATACCGCTATGCTTTCCACTCATGGGACGGAAGGACAATCCCGACGCTTTTATATAGTAAGAAAGAATGAAGAAGATATCACAGTCTGGAGTAGAAAATCATCTTTTACCTGGAAAAATGAAACTACAAATCCCATCGTGCATTGCAAAATGGGCCGGGCGTGTCAATGAAACTCCGTGCCTGCGTAGCACTCACGGGATGGAAGGATAATCCCGACCGCTTTTATATAGAAGGATTGTGGATGCTAGAGGCTGTTGAACCCATCAGACAGATGTCCCAGACATGTGTAGAAAACACTAAGAGGATTTTTTAATATTTTCTTCAATATTAGTGCCCAAAGCACCACACTCTCCACAATTCTCAATAATAAACAATAACAACAATAATCCAATCCTCCACTCCCAGCAGCTCCGTCACACACCCTCCCAACTCCAGCTCAGCTTGCTGGGGTTTCCCAGAGTCCTTTAAAGTCTATGAGCCGGAAGTATTCCTTCTCCGGGTCAACACCACATCTTCCTTTATCACATATCCCGGAAGTACTGCGGGCTTCCGTCCTCGTGACCAGTACTTCGGGTTGGCATAACTGTAATAGTCCCTGGGTTCTTGATGAGCTCCCCTGGCAGCACCACAGCACCTAACAAGGCTGTAAAGATGGACTCCATGTCCCATGCTGCCCTGCGTGAATCAGAGGAACCATTTCCATCTGGGAGCTGCCATCTAGCGTCCCAGGGGATGTAATGCCCTGAAAAGGCTGCTTTCTTTGTAGAGGGACGTCCGGCCAAACTGAAACGCGGCTGTCCATCACAATATATTTATATTTATATATATATATATTGTAAAGGTGCTATATAGCGCCCGACCTGAGCACAGACTTACGCATGAGGCACGTGTAAAACAAATAGGCTTTTTATTTTTCTTCGCCCGTGGGCGCACGTCTTCCCCATATCCCACAGGCCCAACACAGTCCCAAAGCACTTTATACAGAGCTCAAACAACCCTTCCTGGCACCACCACTCCTCCCAGGCAACCTCGTCCTCTTCTTCCCGATTCTGGCCCGAATAAAGGGAGGCTGGCCCATTTATAGCCCACCTGGAAGTGTTCCAGGTGCTTGACCAACTGGTCCTGATTGCACCTCCGGGTGGGGCTGATAACTCGTCCATCAGGTTGTTGGCTCTTAGCAGCACCCCCTAGCGGCCACCCCATCTCCCAACCAGGCTGTGGAGGACTCCATGTCCCATGGAGCCACGTGGGAGACTGGGAAACAAACAACGGCCAGGGAGGCTGCCACCAAGCGTCCCGGGGAAGGTATTGAGCTGTCCATGGTGGCTCCCCCGGAACATATGCACCAGGGGCATCCCGGTCGGGCATGGGACCCAGCTGTCAATCACTATATATATATATATATACATTCTCAACTTACATTTCCTGTTGCAGTTATTATAAATAAAGCAACAGCTGCTTGAAAAGTCCAGCTTGGCATGTCACTCCTTAGCTTTTGAACTGTGACAATGGACTCAAAGAAGTGACTCTTAGACTGAAGACAGATGGGAAAGGTAACAAGTAGTTTTGGACCTCAGCTAGAAAGTTTTGGGGACCTTAAAGGCAAACCCTATATATTTGCTGGTCAAAAATAAAGAAAGATACATACATATATATATATATACTTTACCATTTAACGTAAATTGACAAGTGTAGAAGATGGACTAAATATTTTAAGCGTCAGGATTATTTTCAGTGCTTTACAGAACCAGGAATAAAAAAAGCATAAAGAATCGGATTAACTCCAAAGCAAAGTTCTCTTGACTGACCAACACAAAGATATTATGCAGGGCATATATAATATTATTTCTAAAATTAGGACTCCTCAGGGCAAAAGATATAAAAGGCAGCCAGAAATTCATAAAAGTCCCCACGAGTATTCCTAAAGTATCTGTGACTTTTCTTTTGATCAGTTTCAATATTTTATTGTCACTCAACTCCTCAGTTTGTTCCTCTTCTGTCATACAGTTGATGGCTCTTGAATAGCTTATTGCAACTACAAAAATTATAATATAAAAAACAATCATTAGAAAATATGGAATAAAAAAAGTTAAGAGTAAAATAAAAAATGATTTCATCATAAGTAAATATCATGATGGTTCTAAATCAATTAAACTAAAATATGAAAGTATCCCTGTAATGAAAACTGCAAACAGCCACACTACAGCAATGCTGATCTTTATAACAGTTAAATTATTTTTCAGCTGTAAAGAAAGGATGGCAGAGAGCAATGTAGCGATCAATGGATATTAAAACCACATTATAGATCACAGATATGCTAAGAATATCTGCCTGATACAAATAACAATAAAGAACTCCAAAGTACCAGCAAGCTTCAATCACGGAAACCAAAGAAAAGGGCATCACAAAGATGCCCACTAAGAAATCGGCCGCCACAAGTGAAAGGATCAGAAGATTAGTCGGCGTGTGCAGCTGAACAAAATGAGAAATAAAAATGATGACAAGAAGATTTCCAAAGGCTGTCGATAAAGCAAAAGACATGAGAAACTGTAATAAAGTCCATAAACTTCAGTTTCATAAATCGGTTTATAACAAGATGCATTACTGTGAGGAAAGCAACGTCAAATTTCAGTCCATTCAACTCCATGTGTGTCCCTGACTGAGCCGTCCTGCCTGCACACTGAGATGTTTATACACTGAGGCCCTGCGACTGCCATATTCTCTCTGCTGATGTCATTTACATGAGGCGTCTCTCTGCTGTGTTTGATTTTTATTGGTTGATTTCAGTTCCTATCCTCTAATAAGTTCATCAAGTCACAGATGACTTCATATTAATTTCTATGTCAGGAGGAGCAGAGGCTGTAGTGTTTACTCCTCACAGCTCCAGACACTTGGATTTGAACCCTGGATCCAGTGGCGTAGCTGGGGAGGAAGAGGGGCGGTCCACCGGCGGCACATTTTGGGGCGGCATTATTGGCCACAAGGCTCAGTACAATTCGTGTGTAAGCAGCAGGGTTCGGAAAAATATCACTCATGTATGAAAAAAGTCACATTCTCTGATTTTTAACCACAAATGCTTGAAAAATAATGTTCAGACTGTCCTTCTGCTTCAGACACAGCAGTTGAAATGAATGAGGCAATGACAAAAATAAACATAAACGTTGCACCGATAATAATTTCTAGGAAGATAAACAACTAATTTACAATTTATAATTTCATTTCGTTATTAATCGAATGCGTTCTTGCTGTGCGCAGAAAACATCCCCACCTATCACTTGTACCCTACTTTGGTTCTGGTTTTAGAGGCGTAATTATATTAAACTAATAATTAGAACCCGGCTTATCAGTGCGTCTATACTATATTCTTGTCTAGTTGATGCTTACAAATGTATATAAAAAATTATTGCTTTTTCTTTATATATGAATAAATCTATGCAAAATGTATCTTAATTTTTCTTTATACGTCATTTTAATTTTCTATTTAAATAGTTTAACATATTCAGATATGTTGGAGGGCAAATTGAACACCCGCCCGCCCGCCTGAGCAGCAACGAACTCGAGCTCGCCACTGCCTGGATCAGTTCCTGGTTGGCTGCGATTTGCTTCTTCTTCCTCTACCTGCTGTTTTTTCAGCACATTAAATAAGCAGTTCAAATGAGCTGAGGTTGTGCCCAGTGGTGGTCTGACACTCCATCCTGTCCTGTGCTGCTCAGAGCCCTCTGACACCTGTGAGCTGAACCTGCATGGAGTGTGCTGGACCATCCTGTGCTCGTGAGAGCCCACACACACACCTACATACAGTGTACAGTAACAGCTGTGTGTTTTTGTCTTTCCTGATCTTCATACAGTATTAAATTTCAAATAGTATTACCCACTTGCTCTCTGTGTGTCACTTGCTCACAGATTCCTCTAACATACGCCTCCTTATCTTCCCTCAGAGCCCTCACAGTCGTCCTTTTCAGTTCTAGGTACAGACCAGAGTTGCCACTGAGCCATGCGCTGCAAATCTTCTTGATGATATCTAGGGTGCCCTGTGAGATGAAAGACCTCCTTCTGAGAACACCGTAACACCAACACAACCCTCAGCAACCTTCAGGGTCTTGTCACAGAAGGTGTCCCACATCACATTAAGACTGGCAGTCTCACCCAAATCTGTAAGTAGTTCTTCACACAAACTGCATGCAAACTCATCAGAAACAGCCTGATCTTGGAGTCTGACCTGATTCAGCCTCATTTTTGTATTAGGTGGTAGCCTACTGGACCTAAGGTGAATCTTCAGAGTAGCTACAGCAAGGCTGTGGTCAGAATTCACAAACTGGGCACTTCTGTAGACCCTGCAGTTTTGCAAGAGCCTCCAGTGTTTGCCCACGAGAATGTGATCGATCTCCTTCACCACACCACCAGTACTGGAGTACCAAGTCCAACAATGCAGCTCAGGGCAATAGAACCAGGATCCAGTGATCCACAGCCTGTGACCTTTTGCAAAGTCAAGGAACATGGAGCCACTATCACCACAGTCACCAGACCCATGGGGACCGAGACAATCCTCATAGCCAGCCCTGTCAGTGCTAGTGGCTGCTTTGAAGTAACCTCACGGGCACCCATCAATAAACCAAATAAAGCTGCGAACTAAATGCATCCCTTACCGAGACTCATCACAGTTGGGAGCATACACTGAGACAACAGACAAGGCACCAAGGGAGTTCCATAATCTGAGTCTCATAATACTCTCATTGAAAAGAGTCCATTGGAAGGAGCCAATCCACCAGAACAAGACAGCTACTCCCTGAGTGTGACAGCCATCAGAGTGACCAGACCAATAAAAGGTGTACCCACCTACAGAGACTTGGCCAGTCCCTAGTCTGTGCACCTCGGACAGAGCCACCACTAAAGTGCAGAATTTACACAGTTCCTCCGACAGCAGAGGAGGACGATCATCATTCCAGAGAGACAAGATTTTCCACATGCCTACCCTGTGGTTGCCAATGCCTGACCT
>NC_053156.1:5669644-5760552 GCF_016835505.1 Polypterus senegalus
TAACACGGATTTTTCGCTGCTTCGGGTTCTGCGGACAATGTGTCTTTTTACTTCCTGTACATGCTTCCTCAGTGGGTTTGCCCAGTTGATTTCATACAAGGGACGCTATTGGCGGATGACTGAGAAGTTAGCCAATTGGAGCACGCAGTTAAGTTCTCCTGACTGAGAAGCTAACCAATCAGAGCACGCAGTTAAGTTCCTGCCTGCTGAATGCAGTGTTAACCAGGAAGTCTCGTCTCGCTCATTCAGCATCAACGTGTTTCGCTGTGTAAAGAGTTGTGCTCTTTTGTGTTTATCTTTGTGCATAGTCAAGCCCTTCATTATGGCTCCAAAACGATCTGCTACTGCTTCAGGGGCCGTGCCCAAGCGGCAACAAAAGATGTTAACAATTGCCGAAAAGGTAAACGTTTTGCATTTGTTGAAGGCTACAGTTATTTTTATTTAAAAATTACGAAAGGAATATAAGATCTATGGCCGCAGTGTCCTTTTAACCAGGGTGCAAAACGAGTTGCAAGTGAATGTAGTAAAGCAGTAGGTAGTCTGGATGGAATCTGCTTTAAGGATTTGGATTGAAGACTGCCAGAAGAAGAACAACGGCAGTGCTACACAATCGCCTGAAGTCCAACAGAGCTGTAACGTTCTCCTTTGTTGTGCAGTAAAATTAAACTCATTGTTATCGGACAAGTCATCGTGTCATTGTTGGTGAGTAACCATAATTAATTTTCTACTTACAGTACTTAGTACATGTACGTACGTTTAGTGTCACTGTACACACATTTACTGTATACTATTTTTCTTGCATTGTACGTATTTATTGCTGGTGGCCTGTCTATCGTAATGGCTGTAACATATGTGACATCGGAGACACTCAATATCTTTAAAATAATATTTAGGTTTTACTGTATATAAACAGTGTGTTTATATACATAATTTCAATGAATCTTACCTAATATCTAAGAGAATACAAAGGGATTATGCTGTATAACTGTGTGGGGAATATTTATAAACAGTGTGGGAGAGTTTATAAGGGTTTAAAATATATAAAAATAACCATACAAACATATAGTTTCTACTTCGCGGATTTTCACCTATCGCAGGGGGGTCTGGAACGTAACCCCCGTGATCGAGGAGGGATTACTGTATATAAAGTGAAAAGTTGAATAGATAAAGTCAGCGCTGGAGTAAATAAAGTCAAAACTTTATATATACCGATGTTGACTTTATATATTGAAGTTTTGACTTTATTTATTCCGACAGTGACTTTATATAATCAAGGTTTGACTTTATATAATCGGGAATGACTACATTTATAAACGTTTTGACTTTATATAGTTAAATTTAGTCATCATTGCATAACTTTTTCTTTACCATAGAAATTTAAAGACTAAATTCAACTTCCATTCCTAACAAAGATATTTCTGGCGACTAAATAGAACCCATTTATATCCAAATTCGAGCTATTGAGCTGTCGCCTGCCTGCCTGAATAAGTCACCCTCGCTCGCTCTTACTTTTTTACCGTTCATTTAATCATGGCTAGTGGCGGAAAAATTATAAAATGGAAGGATGATTACACGGAGTATGGCTTTACCAAAACAATTATTGATGGCGAATCGATTATTCATAAAGCTTAAATTGGTGATCTGTTTTTCTATGTTAACCTCATATTTTTTCATACTTCTTCTCAATCCAAGGGGGTGCGAGGGTACAATGAATCGGGAAGCGCTGATCAATGTAATCGGTGTACCAGAAAATCATGCATTAGCAGAAGTTCCCCTTTGCTTGTATTGCAAAGTGTGATTAAATGCGTGATTTTTTAACACGTTATGGAGTACATGCATCGAAGCTTCTCAGCTGTGCTTGTGCTAAGAAAAGGAAACATTTTAAAAATAACGTAACACGATTGTCAATGTAACCTTTTGTAAGTAGTGCCTGGAGGATTCAGTGTGGAGAAACTGTAGAGACAGCGTGTGTATTAACTTGTGGATTTTTCTGTGAGTATTTGTTGGCAGCGTCACAAAGTCGCTTCCGTAACACTACGTTATAGTGATGGGTCGTTCTTGAACGATTCGTTCATTTTGACTCGGGAAGAACAAGTCGTCTCGTGGGAGTGATTCATTCAGTCGCGCATGCGCATTTTCACAACTTCCTATAATTTCTGTATTGGAATTGATTCACCTGTTTCGAATCTTCAGGTTTTTCGAGTCGTTCGTTCATCACGTGATAGCCCCATAAGCTTAACCAACTCAGTCTGAACCGGAAACAGAATTGATTAGTTCATCGCTCGAGTCTTCAGGTTTGAGTCGTTCGATCATTATGTGACAGCCCCATAAGCTTAACCTATGCAGTCTGAGTCGGAAAGAGAATTGAACGAATTGACTCGAAAAAAGATTTGTTCACTTTGCTGAACGAGACTCAAAGGTCCGAGTTGGTAAAATGATCCGAACTTCCCATTACTACTGCGTTAGCTGCGGAGCTCAGCTCAGAGTGAAATGAGGTGAATGGGAGGGGAGATGATGACGTCACTCCCCCACCCACCTTAACTGTCAATTCCCCCACAAACACAGTCTTTCGGAATTTGCATAAGCATAGCCCTTCACCTGCAATTTTAACTTAGTTACAAAGTGATCAAAACTTTCGTTTATATCCTGCGTCCTCTCATTAAACTTGTATCCCGCATTACCCGTGGGCATGACAAACGCCAGCGGCAGCCTGTCTATGAACTTAATTTAAACTTTAGGTTTACACCGTGCTTTGTTTCTGAAGTAGAAGCACTCATGAATATGGTTGTAAATGTCAGTCGCTCGCTTCTTATTGTTTCGCTGCCTTCTCAATTATATAATGCATGTTTTCTTCAGCGCTTTTTGGAGCTCTTCCTGGTTTTCTACGCACTGCGTTGACAGTCAGTTCACGTGATTACGTGGGAGGCGTGATGAAGTCACACGAAACTCTGCCCCCACAGCTTTCGAGCTCAACTCCATTACAGTAAATGGAGAAAAATAGCTTCCAGTTATGACCATTACTTTTGTAAGGAAGCTGTAAGGAATGAGCCTGCCAAATTTCAGCCTTCTACCTACACGGGAACTTGGAGAATTAGTGATGAGTCAGTGAGTGAGTGAGTCAGTCAGTCAGTGAGAGCTGTACAACACAAAGCCGCAATGAACTCACAAGGCTCAGTCTTTTTTACTAATCTCCTTTACTTTACTGCCGCCTCCACTCCTCTCTTGCAAGCTCTGTCCTCTTCTACCCAACTCCGGCTCTCGAGTGGAGTGAGACAGCCTCCTTTATACTGCACCGGATGTGGCGGAAGTTCTGCATGCCAAGGTCCCAGAGCTGCCCAGCCACCCCCTGGTGGCCCCAATGCAACTCAGGGTGGCTTGCCCCTTTCTAGGTCCCCTGCAGTTTTGGGCTCCCTCACAGGGCACAATCCCCAGCCATCGATCACAATATAATATATATATATATATATATATATATATATATATATATAATATATGTGACAGATTAGGGTTATGTCGCTCCCTTGTACCCTCAGACCACTTGTCAGACACCAGGTAAAAGTCCAGTAATGATATTTATTATTATAAATAAGTGCATAAAACACCCTCCTCTCCACAATACTCATACAAATACACAATAATCAATAAACCAATCCTCCACTCCCAGACGCTTAGCCACCCTGCCTCCCAACTGAGCCCGCCGTCTGGGAGCTACCATAATCCTTTTATATTCACTGACCTGGAAGTGTTTCAATCCCCAGTTCAGGTGATCTCCTATCACTTCCGGGTCAGATAGAAAAGTCCTTTTCTTCACCCCGGAAGCACATCATTCCCCTTGTCCATGTGACTCGGATGTACTTCCGGGGTGTAGGGAAAATAAACGCTGTTCCTCCCTGCAGCGTCTCCTAGCGGCCCCCATGGTATCCAGCAGGGCTGTGAATAAAGACTCCAATGTCCATGATGCCCTGCTGGTCTTCGTGGCACCTCCATACTGCAGTTAGGGCTCCACCTGGCAGCGTGGGGGTATTAGCCAGGATGAACAGCCGGCCATACATCACATATATATATATATATATATATATATATGTACACAGTATATATATATATATATATATATATATATATATATATATATATATATATATATATAGGATAAGGACATTACCCCCTTTTTGTTGTTTTTTAAATTTTTGTCCTTGCTGTAGTGTCTCCTCTTTTTCTCTCAGGTGGTGGTGGAATTTTCTTTTGTTAAGTTTGACTCGATTGCATGGAATGTTATCTTCTTCAAATAATAAAAAAGAGCTTCTGATCACAATTTAGTCCTTTAATGTTGTCCATCACCTGGTTTTTGCATTTTCTCTTCCACTTTGAACATTTTGCCCAGCTTACTTTTGTTTTACTCCTGCCTCTACCAGATAACATTGAGTTAAGTTAAATATTTTTTGTTAGCTGTGCTGGGATGTTTTGCCAATAAAATGGAGAAGAAAACTGATGCCACTTCTGGAACTCCTGCACCTTCAGTTCCAGACCCTGTTTAAACAAACCTGCCAGTGGACATTGGGCTTCATTAACAAACCTGCTCAGTACAAGATGGATGCCCATGAACCGAACTATGACACTTAGCACAATCAGAGAAGTTTCAAAATCAACATTCAATCAATGTTCAAAATCAATGTTTAAGCAAATGAAAAAATTAAAAAATCATGCCAGGGAAATAGGCGGGGTACTAACCTCTCTCTCTGTTTCTTCCCATAGAAAGGATGAAGCGCCGCCGCCATAATCCATCCCGGACAAACAGAACACCAACACTTCCGGGTTCCTTTCTCTCCCTTTGGTCCCCTATTGATGTTGTCCAATACCCATCCACCACCACGCCTTCCCAGCATTCAGCGTCCCTAATTTCCAGTCTGCTGCTTAAAAATATCCGTCTACCCTTCCATGTTGGTCTAATGTTTTCTTTTTGTGTTACAGTATACAGGGCCAAAAACCCCAAACCTTGACGCTTTGTGTTGTCTTTATTACAATATATGTATATATATTGTGGATGCTAAAGGCGCTGTTGCCCCATTGAACCCGTCAGACAGATGTCCCAGACACTTGTAAAAACACCAAGAATATTTTATTAATATTTTCTTCAATAATAGTGCCCAAAGCACCACACTCTCCACAATTCTCAATAATAAGCAATAACAACAATAATCCAATCCTCCACTCCCAGCAGCTCCGTCACACACCCTCCCAACTCCAGCTCAACTTGCTGGGGTTTCCCAGAGTCCTTTTAAAGTCTATGACCCAGAAGTATTCCTTCTCCGGGTCAACACCACATCTTCCTTTATCACATATTCCGGAAGTACTGCGGGCTTCCGTCATCATGACCCCGAAGTACTTCCAGGTTGGCATAACTGTAATAGTACCCGGGTTCTTGATGAGCTCCCCCTGGCAGCACCCACGGCACTCAACAGGGCTGAAGAGATAGACTCCTTGTCCCATGCTGCCCTGTGTGAATCCGAGGAACCATTTCCATCCAGGGGAGCTGCCATCTAGCGTCCCGGGGGATGTAATGCCCTGAAAAGGCTGCTTTCTTTTGTAGAGGGACATCCCGGTCAAACTGAAACGCCGGCTGTCCATCACAATATATTTTTATATATATATAGATGATGGTTACAGCTTATCTCATCTTTGCTCATTTTGTTACAGCAGATACATTCTCAATTTACATTTCCTGTTGCAGTTATTATAAGAAAAGCAACAGCTGCTTGAAAAGTCCAGCTTGGCATGTCACTCCTTAGCTATTGAACTGTGACAATGGACTCAAAGAAGTGACTCTTAGACTGAAGACAGATGGGAAAGGTAACAGGTAGTTTTGGACCTCAGCTAGAAAGTTTTGGGGACCTTAAAGGCAAACCCTATATATTTGCTGGTCAAAAATAAAGATATATACAGTATATATACTTTACCATTTAATGTAAATTGACAAGTGTAGAAGCTGGACTAAATATTTTAAATGTCAGGATTATTTTAAGTGCTTTACAGAACCAGGAATAAAAAAAGCATAAAGAATCGAATTAACTCCAAAGCAAAGTTCTCTTGACTGACCAACACAAAGATATTATGCAGGGCATATTTAATATTATTTCTAAAATTAGGACTCAGGGCAAAGATATAAAAAGGCAGCCAGAAATTCATAAAAGCCCTCACGACTATTCTGTGACTTTTCTTTTGATCAGTTTTGATATTTTATTGTCACTCAACTCCTCAGTTTGTTTCTCTTCTGTCATACAGTTGATGGCTCTTAAATGGCTTATTGCAACTACAAATATTATAATATAAAAACCAATCATTAGGAAATATGGAATAAAAAAAGTTAAGAGTAAAAAAAAATGATTATTTCATCATAAGTAAATATCATGTAAATCTGATGGTTCTAATTCAATTAAACTAAAATATGAAAGTATCCCTGTAATGAAAACTGCAAACAGCCACACTACAGCAATGCTGATCTTTGCAACACTCAAAGTTATTTTTGAGCTGTAAAAGAAAGGATGGCAGACAGCAATGTAGTGATCAATGGATATTAAAGCCACATTATATATCACAGATATGTTAAGAATATCTGCAAGTGCCTGATACAAATAACAATAAATAACTCCAAAGTACCAGCAAGCTTCAATCATTGTATTTAAAGAAAAGGTCATCACAAAGAAACCTGATAAGAAATCGACTGCTGCGAGTGAAAGGATCAGAAGATTTTTGCAGCTGAAGAAAATGAGAAATAGAAATGATTACAAGAAGATTTCCAAAGACTGTTAAAAGCAAAAGAAATCCAAAAATCAAAAAGTCCATAAACTTCAGTTTCAAAAATCAATTTATAACAAGATGTATTACTGTGTGGAAAGCAACATCCAAGTTTCCCTTGTTTAAACTCCATGTCTGTCCCTGACTGAGCCGTCCTGCCTGCACACAGAGATGTTTATACACTGAGGCCCTGCGACTGCCATATTCTCTCTGCTGACGTCATTCACATGAGGCGTCTCTCTGCTGTGTTTGATTTTTATTGGTTGATTTCAGTTCCTATTCTCTAATAAGTTCATCAAGTCACAGATGACTTCATATTAATTTCTATGTCAGGAGGAGCAGAGGGCTGTAGTGTTTACTCCTCACAGCTCCAGACACTTGGATTTGAACCGTGGATCAGTTCCTTGTTGACTGCTATTTGCTTCTTCTTCCTCTACCTGCTGTTTTTTTTTTTCAGCATACTAAATCAGCAGTTTAAATGAGCTGAGGTTGTGCCCAGTGGTGGTCTGACACTCCATCCTGTCCTGTGCTGCTCAGAGCCCCTCTGACACCTGTGAGCTAAACCTGCTGGACCACCCTGTGCTCGTGAGAGGCCCACACACACACACCTACATACAGTGCACAGTAACAGCTGTGTGTTTTTGTCTTATCCTGATCCTTATATTAAATTTCAAATAGTATTCCCCACTTGTTCTCTGTGTGTCACTTGCTCACAGATTCCTCTAACATACGCCTCCTTATCTGCCCTCAGAGCCCTCACAGCCGTCCTTTTCAGTTCTAGGTACAGACCAGAGTTGCCACTGAGTCATGCGCTGAAACTCTTCTTGATGATATCTAGGGTGCCCTGTGAGATGAAAGACCTCCTTCTGGGAACACCGATAACACCAACACAACCCACAGCAACCTTCAGGGTGTTGTCACAGAAAGTGTCCCACATCACATTAAGATTTGCAGTCTCACCCAAATCTGTAAGTAGTTCTTCACACAAACTGCATGCAAACTCATCAGAAACAGCCTGATCTTGGAGTCTGACCTGATTCAGCCTCATTTCCCTATTAGATGGTAGCCTACTGGACCTAAGGTGAATCTTCAGAGTAGCTACAGCAAGTCTGTGGTCAGAATTCACAAACTGAGCACATCTGTAGACCCTGCAGTTTTGCAAGAGCCTCCAGTGTTTGCCCACGAGAATGTGATCGATCTCCTTCACCGCACCACCAGTATTGGAGTACCAAGTCCAACGATATGGCTCAGGGCGCTGGAACCAGGATCCAGCGATCCACAGTCTATGATCTTTTGCAAAGTTAAGGAACATGGAGCCACTATCACCACAGTCACCAGACCCATGGGGACCGAGACAATCCTCATAGCCAGCCCTGTCAGTGCTAGTGGCTGCTTTATAGTAACCTCACGGGCACCCATCAATAAACCAAATGAAGCTGCAAACTAAATGCCTCCCTCACCGAGACTCATCACAGTTGGAGCATACACTGAGACAACAGACAAGGCACCAAGGGAGTGCCATAATCGGAGTCTCATAATACTCTCATTGAAAAGAGTGACATTGGACACCATTGGAAGGAGCCAATCCACCAGAGCAAGACAGCTACTCCCTGAGTGTGACAGCCATCAGAGTGACCAGACCAATAAAAGGTGTACCCACCTACAGAGACTTGGCCAGTCCCTAGTCTGTGCACCTCGGACAGAGCCACCACTAAAGTGCAGAATTTACACAGTTCCTCCGACAGCAGAGGAGGACGATCATCATTCCAGAGAGACGAGATTTTCCATGTGCCTACCCTGGTGGGCTGCTGCAAATTGGGACCCAAGTGTTGCCATGCAGCAGACAAGGTCTCAGCACCACACCAGTTCTGATCCCCAACAGGCCTGACCCAATTGGCCCTCTGATGGTTTCAACTCTACCGGAGATCAGGCTCCTGAGGGCTTCCCCAACCCCTTCATAATGTGAGCAGCCTTCCTATGGGCGTCTGCAGCAGAGCTACTCCTGCGGATAGTATGGAGATCTGGGATGCTTTCTCCATCATGGACAAGAGGCCCATCAAAAGTTGATTGGAAGGCAAAGGCTACAGACTCTGTATCTTGTGGTCTGTTGTATCCCAAAGGAGCTCTTCTTGGGTAACATTTGGAAAGAAGGCAGGTGAAGGCATCACACATATGCCAGCATTCCTCAGGGCACTTGTGAACACAACAGCTGTGTGTATCCTGGCATTGTCTTGCTGTAGGGTCATGGAGGTGTGAGCAGAGGGCCTGTGAAATGTTGTCTTGTTCTAATAGCAGTACAATTAACCTGTATGTCACTGTCCTGTCCTGACATGGCCATTGTGTCTGCTGGCACATACAGCGGCAGTATGGGTGGCAGATCTCAAATAGTTTTCCAGATGCACTTGTCCTATGTATTCATTCTACAATGGAGTGGTCACTTGAGGACAACCAGTACTTGGATGGTTGTTTGCCTTGACAGTTTACTTAAACCTTCCCTACAGTCAGGGCACAGTGGAGTAGCTTAATCCATAGTGACATTAATTCATAGTGCTGTTCATGCTGAACTCCAATGGCCTCCTTCTGGTTACATTTGAAGTGTTATGTCAAAGTGACTAAGTGAGACCTTTGTCTTGCTGTGACCTAAGCTTTGGGTTCAGACCTTTGTAAAGGTGATCTGCTCCAGCAGGGTGCTGTGTGAACCGATGGGAAGTACAAAGGCTGGTGTTTTCACATTGTCTTCACTCCATCAGTGTGCTGTATGAGCAGAATGCATTTAGTTGTCAGCATAAGGGGCTGATGGGTAATCTAATGACTTGGGGATGAAATCTCTTTGTGAATCAACAGTTACCTCTGAACAACTTAGCGATATATTGGTTATCCAAATTCTATTTTTATTACTTAAATAGCAGTATTTTAGCTAACCCTAATTTAAATAAAAAAGAAATGGTAAAAGATATCTGAGATTTATTTAGATTTGATTAGATTAGATTAGTTAAACTTTATTAATTCCATGAGTAAATTCAGAAACGTATTTGTTAGTTGTTTAAAGATATGATTCAATGAAGAAGAAGTGGTTAAAATATGTCTGTAGTTCATAAATAGATGTCTGTAATTTAATTCAAGATATGCATAAATCATTGAAAGAAACCTTAAAACGATAAGTAACTTGTTAAAATGCTTCAAGGACACATTGAAGTCAGGTTGAGATTTCTGTAATGACTTCAATGTATATGTTATATTTGTACCTTTTGTGAAAATGTTTCTTTGATATCTGGACTTCAGGCTTCATACATTATATAGTTTATGCCTACATTTTGTCATCTACTACTAGAATATAAAAAACGTTTCTGTTTTAACAATGTGTTTTTTCACAGATTACTGTAGAAACGGAACAGACATGAAATGCGTGTGTTCCAAATAACGATCTATTATTTCCACTCTAAAACTCCACTTCACTCCCAGATACTCAATCAAGGCATGAGCTGAGAGAAGTTTGTGCACGTTCTAAATTGGTGGGGGGATGGAATAGCCGGCTGCTCCAAGCTTCTCTTTATCAGCACATTTAGAGGACAAAGGACGCTGGCGGAGAGGTGTGAAGGGATTTAAGAAGCGATTTAAGGTGGGAAGAATTTACAAGTTTTTTCGTAGGCTCTGGTAATTCTAGTGTTAATGATGTTCTACTTTAATGACAAAATAAACTATTTGATTAAAGTGGACATTTGAAGCTTTTTTCTCACTGTGTCCCTATTTTTTTTTTCTCTGTACCCTAATACGCTTCCATATGACACTCAGATGATTGGCTACAACTCGCCTTTTCACTGTTACTTTGATATCTGACTACTTCTTTTTTATTTCGGGCACTATGCGACTTTCTAAACTTGAACTTTTAAATTTTTCTCCAACACTCTGTGTCACTTGATCAATTTCCTTTTGTCGTTTATTCCACTGCTTAAAACAACAAATAGCACATTTTTCCTTGCCTCTACTTCGCATTCGCTGAAATTCTTTCTATCATGTGTCTTTTGCCGTTGTCTTTTAACCAAACATTGAATGGATAGTGACATTTATATTGATTTGCATATTAAAATACTTTATATTACTTTTCACTCTGACCGGGATTTATGGAGCTGAACTGCATGGAAACTGGCTTTCACACAATTTTGTGCATCTGAATTTTTTTGTGCATACTCCCATTTCCACTTTTGTCCATACGCCATGTTTTACTGTGAGTTCTTCATATGGCATTATGCATGAGGCGCCTGGTATGCAAATAAAAGCATAGCCTTTGTGAACAATTTGGATGAGTTTTGGGAAAGGCATAGATTTTTCAAGAACAACAACAACATTTATTTATATAGCACATTTTCATACAAAACAATGTAGCTCAAAGTGCTTTACATAATAAAGAAAATTAGAGACACAGTAAGAAAATAAAACAAGTCAACATTAATTAATATAGAATAAGAGTAAGGTCCAATGGCCAGGGGGGACAGAAAAAACAAAAAAACTCCAGACGGCCGGAGAAAAAAATAAAATCTGCAGGGATTCCAGGCCATGAGACCGCCCAGTCCCCTCTGTGCAATCTACCTAACATAAATGAAACAGTCCTCTTTGTTTTTATGGTTTTCACGGAAGGACTTGATGATCACGTGGACTTCTGGCTTTTAGTCCATCAATGCTGGGGCATCATGGTGCTTTGAGTAGGTTAGTGGTGGCGCAGGCAAAAAACTGCCTGGCTGACTGATTAGAGCACCATCCAGGCCGCTGTCATGTGATCTTAAATCACAGGCTGTTGTTTATCCCACCTGTTACTTTTCTGAAGCTGTTACCCATAGTCCCTGTTGTAGGGTATCCAATAAATTTAGTCCTGATTAACCAAAAAATAAGGTGTATAATTAGATCAAGGGATAAAACCAGAACCTCCACCAGGGGCATCTGTAATAGAAATTTACTTCAAATTAAAACAAAAAATATATCAGCAGTTCTGAAAGAAGCATGCAGTTTTAAATGCTGCTTATTGAACATTTGCTCTCTTGACAGTAAAGCTGTTTTGGTAAATAATATTACAAAATACAAAAGTACAAAAACTGATCTGTGTCTTCTCACTGAAACCTGGCTTAGTAAATGTGAAACTGTTCCCCTAGCAGAGACGTCACCAAATGGATACTCGTTCCTTAATAAGTCTAGAGATGCTGGTCGAGGACAAAATGCAAATCGCTTCTAAAAATTTAGGCAACTTCACATCCTTTGAGGTATTCATTTTAAATATTAAAACAGATATCAACACAATTGTAGTGCTAGTCTACAGACCGCCAGGGCCATATTCATTGTTCATGTCTGAATTTAGCAACTTTTTATCTGATTCGTCTATAAATTATGATCACATAGTACTGATGGGGAATTTTAATGTACACATTGATGTGGAAACTGACACTTTTAGCAAATGTTTTACTTATTTATTAAATTCTGTAGGATTTTGTCAGATTGTCAAAGGTCGAACTCATAAAACCACACATTAGATTTAATTATAACTTGCAAAGTTGAAATTGAAAATTTAAATATTACTCCATTAAATGAAGTTATTTCTGATCACTACTTAATTAAATTTGATTTAGTCCTCCACTTACCAATGCACTCACAGATTAAAACAAAGAGTGTGACATCTAGATTGTGCTGCTTCAAAATTTATAGATACCTTGAGTAAGTCGAGTGTAATTGTGGAAAACCATTTAGATCAGTTAACATCAAATGTAAACATGGAAAACAATTTAGATCAGCTGACATCACATTATAATGTGACCTTGAGAGATGCTCTGGACACAGTGGCTCCCCTTAAAACAAAAGTGATCAAAGCACATAGAAACTCTCCTTGTGTTATGAATGGCCGGGGACCTTGCCCCAACGAGGAAACGGGATTGGGAGAGGGGCTAATTCCTTCTCCAGGACATAAGAAGGCAGGCAGCCATCCTGGATTGTGTTCGAGCCACGGAACTGGAAGGGTCAACCCTGTGGGGATCTGTGGTCACCAACGGGGGGTCCCAGAAGGAGTAAGGAACCTGGGACCACAGCACTTCCACCACACCAGGAAGTGCTGCAGGGAGATCATCAGGGAGCACCTTGAGCACATCCGGGTGCATTAAAAAAGGGGCCGCCTCAGTCCACTCAAGGAGCCAGAGTCAGTGGAAAAGGACAGAGCTTGTGAGGAGTGGAGTAGAGGCGGCAGAAGAAAGAAAGGTAAGGACTGTGTGATATTGTGTGCTGTGAAGAAAAAGAGGAATAAAACGTGTGTGGTTTGGACATCTGGAGTCCATGTCTGTCTGTGTCCGGGTTATCTTTTACACCTGGTAATGTCAACAACTGGAGCAGAGATGGAGAATAACAAAGCTGCAGGTCTTTTAAATTGCATGGACAGAGACTGTGAAAAAAGTTTTAAAAATCTCTCTTTAAAGCTCTTTAAATACTCTTCTGAATTAGTAAATAACAATAGTATAATCCTCAGGTACTTTCAGGGCAATGGCTAAATTAACAAATGGGAATTCAGATCTACAGTGCAATATACCAACAGATATAAGCAGTACAGACTTTATAAACTTCTTTAATGAGAAAATTTTAAATATAAGATCGCAGATCTCAGCATCACAGTGCAAACCACATACTAGCCTGGCAGACTCTGTATCACATTGCATTCAACACTTTAGAAATTTTAATTCTGTAACAGAACAGGAAGTTTTAACTTTAATTTCTAAAATGAAACCCACTACACGTTCCCTTTATCAAATGCTAACAAAACTAGTAAAAAGTGCAATGGATGTTCTTTCAGCGCCTTTTCTTAACATTATGAATAGTTCATTATTGCACTAAAAGTGTCTGTCATTAAGCCATTACTTAAGTCAGACCTAGACCCACATCTACTCCATCTTTATACACAGAAGTTCAATATGGTGTCGTGCAGGGCTCAGTACTGGGACCTTCACTGTTTTCACTTTACATGCTTCCACTGGGATCTCCCATTAGGAAACATCATGTTAATTTACACTCGTATGCAGATGACGCCCAATTTATACCTTTCATTTACACCAAATAAATTATCTTTAATGTTGCCTTTAATTAGTTGTGTTAGTGAATTAAAGGAGTGTAAGGATGGAAACTACTTGTCTTTAAACACAAATAAAACAGAGATGTTAATTATTGGAGGGAGAGGTGCAGATCACAACAATATATCATCATTAATTTTACTGAATCAGCTCACAACTGAGGAGTTATCTTTGACTCTAGCATGTCATTTAAAGCGGATATTACAAAGTTGTCTAAATCAGGTTTCACTGGATGTTCAAACTGTTCTTTATACAGATACAGCTTCAGTTAATCCAAAATGCTGCTGCAAGAATTATTACAAGAACAAGAAAATATGAACACATAACTCCAGTTCTTAAATCCTTACACTGGCTTCCAGTTAAGTTTAGGGCAGATTTCAAAAACCTCCATTTAACATATAAAGCATTAAATGGCCAAGGAACGGCTTACTTGTCTGAACTTATCATGACTTACAAACCTGAGCGCACATTAAGATCTGAAGGTGCCGGTCTGCTTATGATTCCAAGAATTAATAAAATAACAGTGGGAGGTCAAGCTTTCAGTGGACTGTGGAGTGTTCTGCCTGCTACTATAAGAGATGCCCCTTCAGTCTCAGCTTTTAAATCCCGGCTGAAGACTCACTACTTCAGTTTAGCATATCCTGATTAGAGCTGGGTGCTCACACATAACGGCATGCGTAGAATTCACACTAAAACATGGTGTACGGACAAAAGTGGAAATGTGTGTACATACAAAAAAATTCACATGCACAAAATCGTGCGTTACCGAACTTCCACAAACTTCTATTACATAACTCCCTGTCAGCGTGAAATGCAACGCTTGTGCAGGTGCCTGTTACCCCACCACATCACCTCCCAGAATTACGCCTCTTTCAATATGCAAATCAATATACATTTTCCCTTAACACTAGAATTCCTGAAGCCTAAGAAAAAACTTGTAATCCCATTTTAAATCTGTTTGCACCTCTCCATCAGTATCTTTTGTCCTGTAAATGTGTCGATCAGCACAAGCATCAAGCAGCCTGCTGTTCCATCCCCCTACTGCCAGAGCTCATCTCAGGCAGAAAGTTCTCTCAGCTCAAGCCAAGGCTCCTTATCTGCATGTGTGGTGCTTGGAGCTGTATAGGGTGAATAATATATCGTTATTTGGAATACATACATTTCATAAGTGCTCCGTGTCTACAATGATCTGTGTAAACTGTAGGATGAAATGCATAGGTTGAACACATAACTAAAAAAGAAGCGTTTTCATATTTTAATAATAATTGACAAAATGTACACAGGATGTGTATCATGTGTGAAGACTGAAGTCCAAATATCAAATAAACACTTTCATAAAAGGTACACGTATAGCAAAACAAGTGCACTTTTATTCAACAATACAACTGTAGAAAAAGAAATTGGTTTATAGTACAACGCTGATGCGATAGCTTTGTTGGAGCAGCAAAAATCAAAAGGTCGCCGGTTCAATTCAAAGTTTAGAGTAGTGAGCTGCTCTTATTCTTACTATTATACAATAAAAACATACATCTGATTTGAGTCTGTAACAGCCGCTGTAAATGTATGGTACTTGGAAAAGTTTTTTATATTTTTTGATTCAGTTTTATTCTCTCAGTCGCGTTCACACTCGCTGTGATCTGAAACTGCTGTTTTCACATAAAGACAAGCTATAGCAGAGGTGAACTCAGATGAGGACGAGGGTTCTATATCGGAGAAACGTCCACTCACATATAAGAACAACGCAGCTGCACCAGGTGTAAAGGTGAAAGATGGCACCATTTGGATTCAGGACAAGGTTGGGCATCATCCTGCTAGTCAGTCTGCCCCACACCTGTCCTGCTATGCTAACAACAAGCCACGGATTACAAGTGACATCAAGGGCCTTTTGAACCAGAAGTAAAGGGCTTTTAAAGGCGGTGATCAGCATGAGCTCAAGCGCGTGCAGAAGGAACTCCAAGTCCAGCTCAGGGGGCGAAGGAGCAGTACAGGAGAAAGCTGGAGCAGAAGTTGCAGAATAACAGCATGAAGGAAGTGTGGGATGAGATGAAGATCATCACTGGCTGCAGCTCGAAGCGGCGTGCCGCAATCGAGACAGACGTGGAGAGAACAAACCAGATGAAGAACTTCTTTAACAGGTTTGACCACCCTAACCCACTCTCACCTCGGAGGACTGCATCCTCCAACCATCCTTCTGCTAATACCAGCATAGGTGAGACATCCCTACCCACAATTACAGCAGCCCAGGTAAGCAGAGAGCTGAGGAGACTTCGTGCCAGCAAAGCAACGGGTCCAGATGGAGTATCACTACGACTGCTGAAGGCCTGTGCGTTGGAGCTGGGGAGTCCTCTACAGCGCATCTTCAACCTGAGCCTGGAACAGGGGAGAGTCCCGAGGCTTTGGAAAACATCTTGCATCACCCCAGTCCCAAAGGTATCACTAAATGGTACACATTCACAGGTCCGCCACACCCTCGACCCTCTGCAGTTCGCATACCAGGAGAAGGTGGGAGCGGAGGATGCCATTATCTATATGTTACACCGATCTCTCTCTCACTTGGACAGAGGCAGTGGTGCTGTATGAATTATGTTTCTGGACTTCTCAAGCTCCTTCAACATCACCAAACTTCTGCTCCTTAAGGACAAGCTGACAGAGATGGGAGTAGATTCATACCTGGTGCCATGGATCGTGGATTATCTTACAGACAGACCTCAATATGTGCGTCTTGGGAACTGCAGGTCTGACATTGTGGTCAGCAACACAGGAGCGCCGCAGGAGACTGTACTTTCTCCGGTCCTGTTCAGCCAACATACATCAGACTTCCAATTCAACTCAGAGTCCTGCAAAAGTTTGCTGATGACATTACTATCGTGGGCTACATCAGGAGTGGGCAGGAGGAGGAGTATAGGAACCTAATCAAGGACTTTGTTAAATGGTTCGACTCAAACCACCTACAACTGAACTCCAACAATACCAAGGAGGTGGTGGTGGATTTTAGGAGGCCCAGGCTCCTCATGAACTCCAACATCATCAGAGGTGACTGTGCAGAGGGTACAGACCTATAAATACCTGGGAGTGCAGCTGGATGATAAATTGGACTGGACTGCCAATACTGATGCTCTGTGCAAGAGAGGACAGAGCCGACTATACTTCCTTAGAAGGCTGGCGTCCTTCAACATCTGCAATAA
Source organism: Polypterus senegalus (assembly GCF_016835505.1). Lineage (NCBI taxonomy): Eukaryota > Metazoa > Chordata > Cladistia > Polypteriformes > Polypteridae > Polypterus > Polypterus senegalus. Next base: position 5,686,716 of record NC_053156.1, read on the forward strand.
GATGCTGCAGATGTTCTGTCAGACTGTTGGGGCGAGCGCCCTCTTCTACGCGGTGGTGTGCTGGGGAGACAGCATAAAGAAGAGGGACGCCTCGCACCTGGACAAAATGGTGAGGAAGGCAGGCTCTATTGTAGGCACGGAGCTGAACAATTTGACATCCGTGGCAGAGCGACGGGCGCTGAGCAGACTCCTGTCAATCATGGAGAATCCACTGCATGCACTGAACAGGATCATCTCCAGACAGAGGAGCAGCTTCAGCGACAGACTGCTGTCACCGTCCTGCTCCACTGAAAGACTGAGGAGACCCCACACTATGCGACTCTTCAATTCCAACAGGGGGGTAAACGTTAACATTATACAAAGTTATTGTCTGTTATACCTGCATTCTTATCACTATTTAATTTAATATTGTTTTTAATCAGTATGTTGCTGCTGGAGTATGGGAATTTCCCCTTGGGGTTAATAAAGTATCTATCTATCTATCTATCTATCTATCTATCTATCTATCTATCTATCTATCTTCAAAGACCTGCTTGTGATTATGTTTTGTGATGGTCTTTATATAAAAACATTTATATGTTATTGAATGTTATTTACCTTGATTTTTTTACTTTTCTTCCTACAGCGTAAAGTCACAAGTAGACTGCAGAGCTTCCTTTGTTTGATCGACATAGGCATGTTGACAAAGTACAGCAATGGCAAAAGTGCAACAGCACCTTCCACCTGCACCTATAGACTCTTCAGTACGCATGTGCTATGGCGTAAAAATGTGCCATAGAAATGCATGTTGTCACAGTACTTGTTATTATAGAGAACTCGTAGATTAAAAATAATAAAGTAACAGCAATAAAACAAACACATAAAACACATAAATGAATAAATAAATAAAGGCCACATTCACCCTGATTCTGTTGTTTGTGCGCTATAAGATAAGACAACACCTTTGTGTCCTCCACTAACGCTTGGTGCTTTCATGAAGATGCACTGAAAAAATATATTGAGGTCCAATTTTCAAGATTTCCATCCATCCATCTATTTTCCAACCCACTGAATCCGACAGGGTCACGGGCATCTGCTGGAGCCAATCCCAGCCAACACAGGAACCAATCCCGGGCAGGGCGCCAACCCACCGCAGGACACACACACGGGAAAATTTTGAATCGCTAATCCACCTAACCTGCATGTTTTTAGACTGTGGGAGGAAACTCACATAGACTCAGGGAGAACATACAAACTCCAAGCATGGTGGACCCGGGAAGCGAACCTGAGTCTCCTAACTGCGAGGCAGCAGCGCTACCCAGTGCGCCACTGTGCCGCCCTTTCCAAGATTTACATATTGAAATTGTATGATAAACAGCCATTGTACTGAGTCAGGTCATTTTAAAATCTTTCTTTGTTTCACTGATTTATGCAATTGAAATGACTTAGTTATTAAATTATAAGAAACAGAGCCAAATAAAGCATAACACCTTTTTTGTACTTAATTGGAATTTATCTTCGCCAACTGTAAAGGGTTAAAATATATTGTCAAGCACGCACGCGCGACTAGGAGGCCACGGAAGGACCTTAAACCACTTCGAAAGACGTTCGCCGCTGGGGAATTGCGGGGTACTAACCTTTCTCCTTTGTCTTCCAGGAAAAAAGACGCTCCGCCATCATAGCCTGCCCGCACTATGTCCACTTCCGCCCTTCCTCCGCCATCTTTAATGACGTCAGCAGTCCCATCCTCCCACACGGTTTCTTCCCAGCATTCCTCCACTCCTGGCTCCTTCCCTATAAAATGGCCGCCGACGCCTCTCAACGGCGTCGCGCATATGAACACTTTTGTTTATATTTTGACCTGTTTTTTTCAATTGTGGAGAGTCGACAATATACGGGGCTGGAAAACCCCAAACCTTTTTATTGTTTACTGCTTCATCTTTTACAATATTCATTTTTTTACCATTTTTTAAAAATGACTTTTAAAGTGCATGGTGTAATTTTAAAATACGTTTTTTATTTCCCTGATCTCTACAAATGAAATTGTTTATATATTTAAGTTTAAGAAAAACAATTACCAAAATCCTAATGTACTCAAAAGATAAATAATTAAATAAATCTGCATTCAGTCAAATTCAGAGAATTTCATTAATATTCAAAGGGTGAATTATACTGTGTTGATACAAACAGTTACTAATATCAGAGTTTATGCCGTTATGATTGCACTTCCTGTGTCGTCTTAGCATTACTAACTCTGTAGTACCGAAGGCACACAAGAGGATGTTGACAAATTTGACAATGCATTAAAAAAAAGAATTATAAATCAGCTTCCACAACCACACAAAACCCACAACATTTGGAAAAAAATTATGCACTAATTTACGTCACTAACTAACTTGCAGAACTTTATGCAAATTTAGGAAAGTTACGTACACCAAAGTTGTTTTCTAAGTTAAATCAACGAAATTTAACTGTGTATAGTGAACGTGGGCAAAGGCTATTAAAAAAGAGTGAATTGTGATAGAAATTAAGATACCAAAGTAAAGACATCCAATTATGCATCTGTTTAAATAAAACAATTGAATTCTTTTGTTTCAGCATAATTCAATGATGTTAATGTGACATCTAGGAGAATTATGTCAATATATCACTAGAAAAAATTACATTATATAATACCAAGAAACTTTTTTATAAGTCAAATCAACTTAAATTAGATAAACAAAGTGCTCTTCGTTATTATTGTTCATAAATCGTTATTCTGATTTGTAGAAGTTTTATGGTGTGTGTGCTGATTACAACAATGGCTGTCATGTGTGGTCTCTTTTATTATTTTCTTGTCCCTATTTAACAATGTCCTACATGGCACACATTCCTGCTGGTCACTAATTTCCCTCTGGGATAATAAAAGTCTTCTGCTGTCCTGAAGAGTAAAAGCCACACATGCAAAGAGAGAACATGGAGATTCAACACCGGCAGTGACCGGCGAAGGAGTGGAACAAGAACACTAAATCAGAAGGGCAGAAGTGCAGACCACCACATCATAATACCTCCTGAATAAACATACAAGGGGGTCTGAAATGAGGGGGCAACTCTTAAAGTGGAACAAGTAAAGCATCAGCTGAGCAGAGCAGAAATAAAGGAGCTGAGAGTCCATCAGGAATTGTCTTATACAGTGCAGACCATAATACCTTCAAACACAATTTATGGATCACATTTACTGGTGTACAAATAACTCACATGAACAAATAAAGAAATGAAGTCAGAATTTTTCAGAAACATTTTTTTATTTGCACATAATGCCAATATAATAACAGCTATTGTACACTCCTGAAAAGTGGGATATTATAAGAAATACTCTTAAAAAATCAATAAATAAACCACCGCTAAAGAGACAACCTGAAGTGCGTTAAATCACAGCAGAAAAATGTCTAACTGTATATCTTGTGTTAAATTTGTACAAAAATACTTTACTGCAGGAATTATGCTAGATGGGGAAACAGTGAAATATATAAAGATAATTTAAAATCATTCAAGGGTGCTTTTAAAAACATGGGAAAAAGGTAAAAAATGTATAAAACATTGTTAAAGAGTCATGAAAGACAGGCAGTTCTTCAGACCCAAATGAAATTCCTTTATTAAAGGTTGAAGATTCTCTGTTTTTCTAGAACTGAGCACAATGCTGTCCTCTGAAGTATTAATTGTGTTCTGTATGAGGTGAGCAGCTGTGACTAATGAGACTTCACAAATATTAACAAATGTCAGTCTAAAGCAGCAAATCCTACGTTTAATTGTGGACATCAAACCTCATTTGACCTTCTCAGTCGTCCATTTCAGTTCCTCACAGTCACCTGAGTGTCATTTAGTGAGCCAGCAGTGTGAGGAGTGAAGGCCGACTGCTCCGTCTGCACTCGTCTGTCATCTGCTGCCTTATTGAGGAGGAGTGCAGATTAAAGTGCAGGAATAGGAAACATAACTTCACAATAAAATGAAGAGTTTAATTGGACACAAAACTAAAACAATAAAAGAACAATTATTTTGTAACATTTGATTCTTAAACAAGTCCTCACCAGCCTGACAAAAGCTGAACAGGTCTTTACATTTCTAGATTTTGGGTAAAATTTCAGCCATTACTTAACAGTTTATAAACAGATAATGAATTGTGTCCAAAAGAAAAGCAAAACACTAATTATTTTACTATAGAAAAAGAAATAACATCACCAAGAAACAGTGAAGTATTGACATCAACTGTTGGGATTCTCCTACATTTACAGTGCTCTTTTTTAAGACTGTAATAATGAGAAGTTAAATGAAAATAATTGTGGTGATCGTCACACTTTACCAGAATACAGGACAACTGGGACCAAACTAGACATCCACAGCAACACAGCAAATAGAAATTTATGTCATTGTTAATAAATATAATCAGGAATTGTACTGCTAAATTGAAAAATGAGGAAAGGCATCTAAACAGAGAAAATTACTTCTATGTTATTTATTTTAGATTTTAACATTTACAGTAAATTGAGCACTGAAGAAGCTGGACTAAATATTTTAAAAGTCAGAATTATTTTCAGTGCTTTTCGGAACCAGGAATACAAAAAAGCGTAAAGAATTGGATTAACACCAAAGTTGACCTCAGTTACTGAAACCAAGACATTGCGCAGGATACGAATGAAATTATTATTAAAGTCAGTACTCAGAGAGAAGATCTGAAGAGGCAGCCAGCAGATAATAAAAGCCCCCACGACTACTCCTAATGTTTTTGCGGCTTTTCTTTCAGACGGTTTTGATATTTTACTGTCACTCACCTCCTCAGTTTGCCTCTTTTCTATCATACAGTTGATGGCTCTTGAATGGCTTCTTGCAACTACAAATATTCTGATATAAAAACCAATCATCAGTGAATGAGCAAAAAAAGTTATGAATAAATTAAAAATACCCATTTCATAAATGCTGAGTACTACACAAGCTCCTTCACATGACTCTACATCAGTATAACTTAAACATAAACCTATGACTGTAATGAAAAGTGCAAACAGCCACACTCCAGCAATGCTGATCCCTGCAACAGTCAAAGTGATTTCTGAGCTGTAAAAGAAAGGATGGCAGACAGCAATGTAGCGATCAATGGATATTAAAACCACATTATATACAACAACTACACTAAGAATATTTGCAAGTGCCTGATACAAATAACAATAATTAACTCCAAAGTACCAACAAGTTTCAATCTGGAGACTCAAAGAAAAGGGCATCACAAAGAACTGTTAAGAAATCGGCCGCTGCGAGTGAAAGGATCAGAAGATTAGTCGCCGTGTGCAGCTGAACAAAATGAGAAACAGAAATGATGACAAGAAGATTTCCAAAGACTGTCGATGAAAGCAAAAGACACAAGAAAATATAATAAACTCCATACACTTCATGTCCTGTGATGGTCAGCGCCCCTCTGACTCCTCCATGTAGTGTGCTGGACCACCCTGTGCTCATGAGAGGCCCTCACACACACACACACACACACATACAGTGTACAGTAACAGCTGTGTGTCATTTAAAAAGCCTTTTTTAAATAATTCAATCCTTTATCATAGTGAATATTAAAATAAAACCTTCAGCCTTTAAGTATAAGCTCAGCAGAATAAGAGACTCAGCACAGACCCAGCAAATCATGAAGCTGAGGTCCTTTAAACAGTTTAACTCCATCACATGCTAACAGCCCCTCAAACCAGAGTTGAAGTTCAACTCCTACAATATAACAATCCACACCACACAATAAGACACATCAATAATCAATGAAGATGTAAAGCCAGCGCTGAGAATCAAAATGCCCATTCAATGTGTCCATGCAGAGCCTTCACAGCGGCCTCTCCGGTCCAAAGCAGCCTGATAAATGTCTGCAGTTCTCGTGTTCTCCCCGTGGCCTGTGATGGACGAGCACCCAGTGCTTTGGTGGAGGTTTGGGGCTCTGGATTGTCCACTCCATGTCTGCTTCATGCCTTTAGGCTGCACCTGAGAAGACAAAATGGTCCTCTTTGGTGATGTGAACAGCAAGCAGCTGAAATGTTTCTGAAATAACACAGTATGGTTTGTAAAATAAAAGATTCATTTCATGAAAAATAACCTTTGATTTATTTATTTGTTTGTCTATGTCTTTATTTTTTCATGTGAGTTATGAGTTCACCAGTAAAGATAACCCATAAATTGTGTTTTAAAGTATTATGGTCTGCACTGTATAAGATGATTCCTGATGGACTCTCAGCTCCTTTATTTCTGCTCTGCTCAGCTGATGCTTTACTTGTTCCACTTTAAGAGTTGCCCCATCATTTCAGACCCCCTTGTGTGTTTATTCAGGAGGTATTATGATGTGGTGGTCCGCACTTCTGCCCTTTTGATTTAGTGTTCTTGTTCCAGTCCTTCGCCGGTCACTGCCGGTGTTGAATCTCCATGTTCTCTCTTTGCATGTGTGGCTTTTACTCTTCAGGATGGCAGAAGACTTTTATTATCCCAGAGGGAAATTTGTGAGCAGCAGGAATGTGTGACACGTAGGACATTGTTAAATAGGGACAAGGAAATAATAAAGGAGACCACACATGACAGCCACTGTTTTAATCAGCACACACACCATAAGACTTCTACAAATCAGAAAAACGATTCTTGACCCTAAATCAGCAGCTTGATAGCCACAAGTGACACTTTGGAGACAGGATGGCTGACAAAACTCACAAGAAACGTAATGTCAGTCAATCATCTCAAACGGCATCAATAACAGCCCTTCTAGCCCTCATAATTGACTTGTAATTCATTTGAATGCATTTATGACAAAAATGTTCTGAAATTATTCTCATAAAGAAGACATTAAGACAATGGAGAGGAGCAGCATATTGATTGACAGGAGAAATTTAATATTTTACTGTATTCTGTTGTTATAAATACAAGAAAAGCAGATAAAGATTTGGGGTATCGTGATTAACCCCGTATAATTGTCAGTTCAAGAACAAAACCAATTAAATAGCAATTGGTCTCTTTTCAGACGTGAGTCTCCATTTGACCAACTCCAATGTAGAGAGGGATCCATTTTTCAATTCGGAGGACAGAAACAGGCGTGTTCAGGTGGCCAGGAACTCAAAGTGTTGTCATTCAGGATACGACTGTCAATCACTGCTTCTGAAGAGGAAGGAAGACAAAAAGAATTAGGTAACAGCGCCAACCCCAGGGCAGAAGTGTAATTACATTTATAGGAGCCTTGAAGTTATCGGGTTGGCAGACTTAACCATGAGGTCATGTCTCCAACAAAGTGCGTCGCCATTGCATTGGAGAGAACCACAGCAATGTAGGATTTTCAATTTAAATGGCCGAAGGTCCAAGAACCATTGAGTGATGCATAGGCTCGACACTTTGTGCAGCACCACAAAGGTGCAGGAGGTACAGGTTGGTGACCTGAGTGAATTCATGGTCAAGCAGATAGTACCTCAGCTGATGGGTAGCCTACTTAATCTCCAATGCTTTCCTTTCCACAGCCACATACCTGGTTTCCCAGTTCATAAGTTACTGGCTTAGTAACATGACTGGGTGTTCAACACCATCGATGCTCTGCCTCAACATGGCACCAAGACCTGTCTGTACAATAAAAAGAAGAGAAACAGGAGCCAACAAGACTGGTGCATATGTAAGGGCCTGTTTTAAGTCACAAAATATAGTTTACATTTATTGTCCCAAACCACCATGTTAGGTGCCCACTTCATTGTCAGGTCAGTCAAGGATGAAGCTTTCACAGAAAAATGAGATACAAACCCAAGGTAGTACCCCACAAGTGCCAAGAAGGCTTGCATCTGCTGCTTGGCACAGATGGGGCCAGTTAAGTGTGGCATTAACTTTGATACACTGTAGTCTTGACCGCACCACGCCTACCATGCAGTCCAAATATGTGGCCTCAGTTAATCTAAAATAACTTTTTTTTTTTTTTATACAAATCTGAATGCCACCTTTATATACTGTGAGGAGCACCTTCTGCACATGTTTCACATGTTTCTCCCAATAGGTTACCATGTCCTCCAGGTAGGTGACACAGTATGTGTTGTGGGGCCATAGCACTCTGTCCATTAGATGTTTCAACGTGGTCAGTTCTCTGTGTAATCCAAATGGGAGGACGCAATACAGCCAGTGACCACTAGGGGTGCTAAACACAATTTTTTACTTGGGAGATTTCGTTAAGTGAATTTGGCAATATCCTGCTGTTATGTCAAGGGTGGTCATACAGTATATCATACTTTTCCAAGTCACTCAAGGAGTTTATTAACTCTCTGTATCAGATATGCATCGAAATGGGAAACAGCAGAAGTCATTGCAAAAAGTCAACTGCTGAGGGGCTTTGGAACCAATACAGTAGTACTCGATCAGGGCCTAAAACTTTTTCCAATCACTTTTAGATCCAGAATTCGTTTGACCTCAAGTTCAACTTCTGCTCGTTTTACTTCCAGGGGTCTCTACGGGCATTCTCAGACAACTACTCCTAGGTCAGCTATGATGTCAAGCTCAATCAGAGAGGTCCGACCAGGTCTTTCATGAATCACTTCCAGCACAAACAGGATTGCTGCTTCGAGCTTCTGTCATTGTTTACATTTTTAATTAGAACAGAAATTATCAACAAACCATCACTACCTATGTTTTCTGTTGTCAGTGTGCTGAAATCACCAAGGTTGGCCAAGGCCTACGACTCAATAATAAGATATCTGCCCACACATCTGCTCGCTCTCTTGCTAAATGAAACCACTGGGTGTCCACTCGCTGGAGTGAACTGTTCAAAGTAAGATCAACTTGCTGTCAAGGAGTGTTATTTGTTACATCACCCGGGGATCTTTGAGGGTCTTAATCTGGCATTGCCTGGAACCATTTCTTGACTTATAACTGCTTCTTCGCCATTTTGTTTTGTGCAATGCGTGCTTATCATGTTGTGCTCTTTACATTTTTTTTTCAGATTCTGTCTCTCATAACACACAGTAAATGACTTCAATGCTGTCAAAATAAACTGAAACAAAATAAAATTACTATACACACAAGAAACAAAATCCTCTCCCTATAAATGGCTCACGCCACTCACTAAACACCAGATAAATCACCCAGCCTACCATATTTCTGATTATTTTGACATATTCCAATTGTAACAAAACCATCATGAATCAAAGCTCCAAAATTGCAGAAGTGTCGATGTCGATTGTGGAGCAAACTAAACATTTGACCCACACGTATATGAGGCTAAAAGGGAAGTGATTTGCCAAGGTGAGAGGAAGTTCTTCCATACAGCGCCTGTGTGTGAGTCCTGCTGTCTTCTTCCTTTGGGTTTGAGTATCTGCTGCTGTGCAGGCTTACCAGTTTCTTTCTTTTTTTCTCATTTAAATAAAAATATCAAGTCATGGAAACATTTTGACAGTAAAGTGTCCCACTTAGTATCTGAATGTAGAAGAGTCTGGAATACTGCAAAACTCACAGGAAAACTGACTTGTGGGTTATCTGAATTGGAAGCTTGAATTGGCACATCCAAACTTATAGTGGCCAACGTCCAGCCTGATAAGCGGTGCCCCTGATTGGTCAGACACACAAATATTTCACACATGAAGATACACAACACAACAGTAAGAACCGATCAGCTGTCGAAACACAATCCAGAAAAGCAGGCAAATGTGGAATTGAGACCTGGACGATCTGTGATGTGCCTTGGAGTAGACACATTTATACCAACATCAAGTTGGGCTTTTACTGCCAGCTCTACCTGCACCAAGTGTTGACAGCAGGTTTGCAAAGGCCACACATTCCACACTTTCAGCTAAAGTCACACTGTCAAGGTGTACACTTGGCTGCTTTAGATGTCATCTTGTGTCATTTGATTGGACAACAATATGCAGTTCAAGGGAAATGTGACTTCAACTCCTGTTTTTATGGCTGCTCTGTCTCTCTTCTTTGGTATTTTCAGGGTTGCTTACTAGACCACATAGCCTAACAGAAATGACACACAGTACAGTAGTGTGCTGCTAAGATTGAGCAGGAGCAACAGCGTGAGTCTGATTTGGACACCTCATAGGGTTGAGTTTGGGCTGTGGGCCCAGTGTGGTTATGGTGCCCAAATGTACATTGTGAAGTGGGCCCACTTTACCTACAGAAGCCCAGGTGGGCCCTCAGGGCTTGTTTGGTGGGAGTAACTGGTGTGGTCAGGGATAATAAAATAATTAATTAGTAATCAATATGTCACTGTAAACTGTGATCTTGATTTATAAACACAAATTTTAGAAAAAATACTGAAGTTTAACAATTAATAAAATATTTCTAAGATTACACCAGTTTAAGTCCTTCAAAAACGCATCTGCTGTTATGTGATAAGACCCTAATAAAGGCCTAACAAAACCCTAGCAGTGGTCATAATGACACTTAGGGAGCACCTTAGCAATGTGGCCTACTCAAATAGGTGGCTTAAGTGACACGGGGTGTTGTTTACTTTGGGGTCTCAAAATTCTTGATAAATTCTTCATATTCACTAGTCATCTTAAAGAGGCTCCAAATCTGCCACACTGCACAGAGATGAATAGCCATTTTACTGGCACTGTGCAAGTGCTATTTAGACCAAAAAAAGCCATCATGAAGGTCTTGGTACATAACAGTATCAGATATATGTAAACGAAAGACCTGTGTATGTGTGTGTGTGTGTATGGAGCAGTCCATGCCACTCGCATTCCTCAAACACAGCCATGGAAGTTGGTGTGAAGATGTAGAAACTTATACAAGTGTGATTTCCCTTTGTAAGATGGCGCATGTCTGCACTTTTAACATTTTTCAGCACTTGCATGCCCCTCACTTCTTACTCAACCCAAGCAGACAAACTCCTTTATCCTACATGCATGTTGTACATTCACAAAATGAGCTACCATATGTTTACCTGAGACCGGTTCCTGCCTGTCCCGTTCAATTTGTGCTACAGCTGCATTCGATTACACGTCCATCTCAGATAAGACACGACCTACCCATCCTAGTTATCTGACATCTCTGCAAGTTCACTAATATAATAAAACTGCTGGGGAGTGACTGGGTTGCTTTTTGTCCTGAAGACAACACACAGCTAGTATGAGTAATAATTGTTACATTAGAACATTAAAACACTTTAGACGAGGACAGGCCATTCAGCCCAACAAAGCTCACCAGTCCTATTCATTTATTTCTTCCAAAAAAACATCAAGTCGAGTTTTGAAAGTCCCTAACGTCTTACTGTCTACCACACTACTTGGTTGCTTATTCCAAGTGTCTATCATTCTTTGTGTAAAGAAGAACTTTCTAATGTTTGTGTGAAATTTACCCTTAACAAGTTTCCAGCTGTGTCCATGTGTTCTTGATGAACTCATTCTCGATCCACTGTACTAATTTCCTTCATAATTTTGATCACTTCAATCATGTCACCTTTTATTCTTCTTTTGCTTAAACTAAGAAGGCTCAGCTCTTTTAATCTTTCCTCATAACTCAACCCCTGTAGCCCTCAATCAGCCTCGTCACTCTTCTCTGGACCTTTTCTTGTGCTGCTATGTCCTTTTTGTAGCCTGGAGACCAAAACTGCACACAGGACTCCAGATGAGGCCTCACCAGTGTGTTATAAAGACTTGAGCAGAACGTCCTGTGACTTGTAGTCCACACATCAAGGTGCTATATAACCTGACATTCTGTTAGCCTTCTTAATGGCTTCTGAACACTGTCGGGAAGTCGATAGCTTAGAGTCCACTATGACTCCTTGTGATATAGTGGGTCCACAGCTCAAATTGAAAAGGCCAGTTTTAAACAGATATTATATTAGATATTATATTATTATATAGATTAAAGAGGGGTGTGGCAGTGTGGCCGGTAGCAGTTCCTGGGTGCATCCATGATTGAAGCCGGGAGCTGCTAATCGCTACACCTGATCCACATTCCCGTAATATATAGTAGAAGCGTGAGGCGGATAGGGGAGTGAGAAAAATGGAAAGAACGGAACGGAGGTTAAGGGAGAAGAAGGCACAGGAAGGAGAAAGCCGGTGCGTGAGCGAGTGAGAGCACGAGCAAGAGCAGGCTCGTTGAAGGTTGAATGCAGCTGGTAGGAGAGCCCCGGAGGAGTGTTTGGACAACTGAAGCAGTTGCTCCAGCTGAGCAGTTTTGAGGAGCTGGAGTGACTGGCAGAGGAGATGACTTGACTGTGAAGGGAGCGACAGATGAGGAGGCTTTGGGCGCGTTGAGCCCCAGCGTGAGCGCCCTGGCCACTGAGGAGGGAACCCAGGTCTCGGTCCGGCTGGAGTCTTACGTAGCCGGGGATCGGAAGGCTACCGGACCAGAATAGATGGGAGCTGCATTTCCTGGTAGGGCAACAACCCTGTTGCGGGGCCCTTAGCAGTGGAGCTGCCAGTAGAAAGAAGAAAGTGCCAGAGTTTTAAGAAAAGACTGCTTCCAGCCATTGTTTTAACATTGTTTTAAAAAGGATTTATTTATTGGATTTTAACCTGGGGCAGCACGGTGGTGCAGTGGTAGCACTGCTGCCTCACAGTTAGGTCCTCCCTGTGTGGAGTTTGTAGTTCTCCCCGTGTCTGCATGGGTTTCCTCCGGGTACTCCAGTTTTCCCCCACAGTCCAAAGACATGCAAGTTAGGCGCATTGGCGATTCTAAATTCTCACTTGTGTGTGTGTGTGTGTGTGCACCCTGCCCGGGATTTGTTTCCTGCCTTGCACCCTGTGTTGGCTAGAATTGGCTCCAGCAGTCCCCCGTGACCCTATAGTTAGGATATAGCAGGTTGGATAATGGATAGATGGATGGATGGATGGATTTTAACCTCCACAGTTCACCTGTTTTAATGGATTATTTATTTAAGAACTATTTGAGACACTGCATTTATTTATTTGGACACTGTTTTTTGTTTTGTTTTTTAATAAAAGCTCTTTGCACTTTTTGCACCATCTCCTTGCTTCACTGTCGATGTCTACACTGTCTAGCTCATCGGTGACATTAACCACGTTGTCGGGTTCAAGAGGTCCCCAGAAGCCAGATGGTAGCATGGAGCAGAGCCCGCATCGTTACTCTCCTAAATCCTTCTCATAAGGTGGACTCTCAAATTTCCGACCACCCATTGTGTATTAAAATCTAACATTTTTAGTTCCTATGTGTAATTCTTTACATTTACTGACATTAAATTTCATCTGCCACAAATCTGCCTAAGACTGTATGCTATCCAAGTCCTTCTGTAATAATAAAACAGATTCCAAATAATCTGCTAATCCACCTATCTTGGTGTCATCTACAAACTTAACCAGCTTGTTACTGATATTCCTATCTAAATCATTTATAGAGGGTGTTTCATAAAGTACGCAGTTTTAAAAAATGCAATAAATGCGATTTAATAATGAAAAATGATTTTGAGCATATGTCCACCTCCACTTTCTCTGCAGACAGTCATCTGATCGTTGATATTAACAATAACTCTTTCGCAGATGTCCCTGTTGATTTCGCCGATTACCCATTGAAGTTCCCTCTTCAGTTCGGCAATCGTAAAAAGAAGTCACAAGGTCTGAGTTAACATGACCTTGGAGGCCATTCTTGAGTGAGATCAGATGCTCAGGGAATCTTTCACGAAGCAAGGTGATTGTCTCCCGGGATGTATGGCAGGTAGCCCCGTCCTGCTGAAACCACATTTCATTAATTCCATCATCCTCCATTTCTTCCAGAGCAGGCTACACCAAACCGTGGCTTGTTGGGGATGCATTTCGTGCCCTTGGATCACACTAGGGTTTTCGTCATCCCAAATGCACCAATTTTGTTTGTTGACATTCCCCACAAGATGGAAATGTGCCTCATCACTGACGATTCTTTCTTTTTTTCTATTCTTTTTGAAAATTGTTGTCCTCTTGTTCCAAAATCTAATTGCCGAATCTTCGTCGTTTTGCATGAACTGCTGGTTTCAGCTCTTGTGTCAACTGAATCTTGTAGGGGTGAATATGAAGATCTTTTTTCAGTATTCGATACACCGAAGATGGTGACATATCCAGCTGTTGTGAATGGCAGTGAAGCGACTTCACGGGGCTCACATTCACACTGTCTTGCACTACCGCAATGTTTTGTTGTGTTCAAACATTACGGTTTTAACCTGGGCGAGTTTCTGGTTGCAAATGACTCAGATTCTGACCAACCTTGAAACTGGTTCTTGCGGTAGGGGCATTGTGACGTCCGGTTATCGCGCAGAGTTTATAGACAGACTCTGTGTAGCACTCCCCATTTTTGGAATGAGTTTTCACAATAAGAATGCGTTGCTCGATACTGAAGCACTCCATGGCTACTAAATGGAAAAAACGACAAATGGTCTTCTAATTGGAGTGATAATGGACAACGAAAATGGTAGGAACAGTGCTGACAACCTTCAAACAAAAAAATCCCATGCAATTCAAAAACTGTGTACTTTATGAAACACCTTTTATATACTAAAAGTAGCAGCAGCCCCAGCACTGCCCCCTGGTGGCCACCCACTCTTAACACCAGCCAATTCTGAAGAGGTTCCTTGCACCATCACCCTCTGCTTCCTGTATCTGAGCCAATTCTGCACCCATCTACAAAACATCACCCTGAACTCCCACTTCTTTTAATTTGATGTCCAACCTCTCATGTGACACCTTATCAAATGCTTTCTGAAAGTCCAGATAAATAATATCATAAGCTCCACTTTGATTGTGTCCTTTTGTTGCCTCCTCATAGAATTCCGTCATGTTAGTAATACACGACCTCCCTCTTCTGAACACATGCTGACTGTTCCTAAAAATAATTCCTCCCATTAATTTTCCTGTGATGCATGTTAAGCTTACTGGTCTATAGTTGCTTGGATCTGCCCTGTCACCCTTTTTATATAATGAGATGATATTTGCCCTTTTCCAGTCCTTCGGAATCTCTCCAGTGCGCAGTGACTTCCTAAAAATATGTGTCAAGGGTTTATATCTGAACTCACTAGCCTCCTTAAGAATTCGAGGGTAAATATTATCTGGTCCTCGTGATTTGTTTGATTTCATCTTATTTAATCTGAGCAGCACTTCTCCCTCTACAATTTTAAAATCCCCCAGTACCTCCTTAGTAGTCCTTGTTACCACACAGAGGTTATCCACTTGCTCACTTGTGAAGACCTCAGAAAAATGTTAGTTTAGGTCATCCGCTATTTCAATGTCTGTGTCTTTTAATTCCTGATGCACTTCACCTCCTCCTTGAATGTTGTTTTACTACTAAAATACTGAAAGAATCTCTTGGGGTCTTCTTTCGCCTTATCTTCTATATTCCTCTCCAACTGTCTTTTAGCCTCCCGATATCCTTCTTAATGGTCGCCCTCATGTTCTCATACGCTCTACGATTCACTTTGCAGTCATTAGTCTTATATGTCTTATTTGTCTGTTTTTTCCTTTGCAACTTCTTTTTTAACTCTTTATTAATCCACTGTGGAGTTTTTTTTAAATTTTCTATTAATTATAACTTAGGTAGGTCTGTATCTGTCCTGCATTACATGTAAAACATTTTTAAACCTGTTCCACTGCTCCTCGACTGTCCCCACATTTAAAAGCTTATCCCAGTGTATCCTCCTTAGACTTTGTAACATCTGCTCAAAATTAGCCCTACCAGTTAAGTTCAACTTAACAGTTTTAGTCTTTGCATCTGTACTCTTACAAAATACTGAGAATTATATTACATTATGGTCACTTGACCGTAGTGGTCCAATCACCTCTACACCCTCATTTCTATCCTGATTATTACAGAATACTAAATCCAGACAGGCTTCACCCCGTGTTGGTGCTTTAACATGCTGTGTTAACAGTCACTGATGACTTCTAAAAACTCTTGTGCTCCTCCATCTGCAAGGTTATCCCAGTTAATATTTGGATAATTAAAGTTCCCCATGACTATAATATCCCCCTGTAAACTTGCCTTTTTGATATTACTAAAAAGATGTGTGTTGAAATTACTGTCTGAATTGGGTGGTCTATAACACACTCCTAAAATAAGACCTCTTCCCCTAATATTTTCCAGGTGAAGCCACATGTCCTCACTAAGATGGGGCTTATCATCCAACTGAAGAGGACTTACATTTAAATTCTGTTTGGCATAAACAGCAACCCCACCTCCTTTTCTGTTCTGTCTATCCTTCCTAATAAATGTGTATCCCTCTATGTTACACTCATCCCCATCTTTGTTATTTAGCCAGGTTTCCATTATTCCTATAATATCATAATTATGCTCTGCTACATACAACTCCAACACACTTACCTTATTTTTGATACTTCTAGCATTACGTCAAGCTATTTTTGTGTTACTCCTTCTACATTTAAATGTTTGCTTAGAATTTACATTACTATGCATTTTATTTCTACACCATTGTTTGTTCCTCCATGTATAGATCTAAACCTGGCCTGTCCTAAACTCCCTGCCCCCCTCAATCCTTGACTAGCCTACACATACGCCTCACCAATACATTGGTGCCCCTCCAGTTCAGATGTAACCCATTGTGGCGGAAAAGGAGTCCCAATGCCCCATAAACCTATACCCTTCTATCCTGCACCAAGATTTGAGCCATGCGTTAAGCCTTCTTATCTCCTCAGTCTTACCAGGACTGGCGTGTAGCACAGACAGAACTTCAGAGAAGACTACCTTGTCAGTTCTGCTCCTCATCTTGGCACCTAACTCTTTGAATTTGGATCGCAGAACTGACAGACTACCCTTATGTATGTCATTTATTCCAACATGGACAATAACAACTGGATCTACCCACCGCTCTGGCCAAGAGCCTATCCATCCTTTCAGGGAGGTCCCCACCGTGCAACACACCATGCAAGACTATCTGTTTCTGAAGCACACCTGCGCTTCAATCCCCCTAATGATTGAGTCCCCAACTATCACTACCTCTCACTGTATGGGAACTAGTTTTGAGTTGGCCCGTTGGAGCTCCTAATCCTTGCCAATCACCTCAGAATTATCAGAGACACTGTCCAGCTCTGCAAATACATGATAACGGTTCGACACTTCTAATTCCGGTGTTGATGCCCCCAGACAGTGTGAACCCTTTACTTTAAGCCTTCTGACCGTGACCCACCTATTCTACCTGTCTGATCTGGAATCTCCTCCCGTGCCACCTTGGCGCTCTAAAGAACACCTGGGTCAGGTCCACAAATTCTCTATTACAATGCAGGCCAGCCAACTCCACCTCCTGTTCAGCGACACTGAGCTCGAAGTGCTAAATATTGCACCTAAACTCAAATATTGTAATTCTGGATGAACATCAGACCACAGTATTAATTAAAAATTGAGGCCTTTATCAAACTGTTCACACATGTTCAGTATACAAGTTTCTTCTATAGCCCATGAGTGTGTTTCCAAGCACCTCAATAATGTGGTTATTCACAGATCTGGTTTCTGAAATTTAATGTAAATGCTGGGATATCAGAGGTAGATTTATCAGGGAATAACCTGGTTAAGTAACCCTGTAAACCATTAGATGGGTCACACTTAAGGATTTTCTAGTCTGTACAAGTTCACTGCACTCTATCAGCCTGCGAGTATCTTTACTACACACACACACATGCATCCCTCCCAGCAGACACAGATTGAAGTGTCCGCAAGTTCAATTTCCAGAGACAAATGCTTGGGCAATCGCATTAGTCCTTCTCCGCGCTGAAATGATCTGTTTCTATATTTCAAAAATCGCAAAATGTATGTTAATGAGCTGAACATACAGTAATAAAGTCTCGATACAATCTCAGGAACGGTGGGGTAACACGTTAAAAATAATGTGCATTAAGTAGTGCAGTCACTTTTTGTAATAACTAGTAACGTAATGTAATTCTTAATTTATTGAGGTAAAAACACCCGTGTTATTATTATTCTTAATACACAGTAACAGTAGGTGTAAACCAAGAAGCACACATAGTGGTATGCCGCCCCTTTGCAGGGCTCAATCACATAGCCAAGGAGAACACATTCATAAAGTGTCCCTTTATTTAAATATATTTAAGAAACACAAGGAAATGATTACAGGCTTCTGTTTCTGGTGGCTGATGATGGCGTCCAACTCTTTAGCTCAATTTGACGTGGGAGAGCTTTGAGAACTCCAGATTACTTACACGTGATTTTTAATAACGCAGGTCCCTCACCTTATCTCAGATACATGTGGCCTTGTAAACACACCTGCGCTTACAGGACTTCTTACACCCCTCTGGTAAAACACACACCCTGCTCTCCAGAATATTACACTATAAAGACCTTTCAAGCTTCATCAGTACACTTCAGACTTGAATTAAAGTTCACAATTAATGCCAGGAGGAGTAGTAAGAATGACATTATTCTAGAATTAGTATCACCTTCCACAATGTCTCCCTTTGCAAGAATTACATTAAAAATGTACAGTTTATGTAATTGAGGTTCACTGAAGTCGATGATGCAGTTGTAGAACTTCTGTGTCTGATGAACCCTGGGGCACAAGTGCTGTTCTTCCAGTAGCATTGAAATATGAATATAAAACATCTAAAGGGTCCAATCAACACAATAATTACTAAGACAGGCAAGAATGCCCTTAAAAATACTTCACAGTGTGTCCTAAATGAAGATGTCAGCCATTCTCCTCATTCTTTTTGAAAGTAAGCCACATCATGTGAGCCTGAAGCCCCTTGTACTACGTTTGGTGTACAGGGGGCCATGTCTGTAAATATTGTGAGGGGATATCAGGTACAACACTGAGAACAAACCCCTTGATGTAGTAACAACATGTCATGCAATTTTGGAGGACCACAGTCATCAGGATGGTTCAGTGAACAGTCACATGAGCAACAACATGGCCAATGTAACAAGAAGCCCACCACTCAGGATAGCATCTCTGCCAGCGGGCACAGTCATTTATACAGCTGTGAATGCCTGAAGTTCATTCTTTTTAGGTTTAGCCCACCATGACAGCTGTGACTTATTCAGATCCAACACATTGGACTGTGTTTCCTCAAGGATACGGTGAAAGGCCTGTGGTGTTTTCATAAAGTCTTTAAAGTGAACTTGACGCAGCTGAGTTTACACATCCAGTCTTAATACACGACAGTATGCTGATGAGCTACAGTGATGTGCTCTCAACACAGAAGCTGTCATCATATAAAGTTACATTTTGTCAAACAAATGTGGGACACCTGGGTCATATCCTGTGTGGAAACATGAGAGCCAGGAGTGTATCACTGCCATTCAGAACACCTCAGTCAATAACTCACAAATGGATGTGTCACCCCCCAATGGGATGGCCAGTACTCTAAGCGGACTCCACCTCACACTTTACACTGCTGACTGATCTTCTTCACGCATGCATAAATAAATTATGGTGTAAACACACATGTCACTACCTGATTGGTGCTCTACCTGGATTTACACCCCACAAGGGGTACATTAAGTGACCATAATGAGAATATTATGGAAGGACATGCTTGTTTTGCGTGTATTCATTGTATCTTCTGCTGGATTAAGCTTGCTGTGCTCCTTGCTATGCACCACAGATCGGGTGGTCACAGAGATGACCTCCCAAGTGTATAGCACTAGCAACTTGCATCACAGATTCTGTAGGGATGCATACGTTAACTTCTTGTACTCAGAAACTCAACCAGGAATTTACCATTTCAAAGTGCAAAACAAGACTGCCACCAAGTCTACAGCTTTGATCCCTTTGTGCTCACAGAGTTCCCGTCTCTGGTGCATTGATTGACTGTGCCAAGCAGTGGTGGCATGGGACTGGCACATTCTATTGTTTGAAGTTGTGCTCCAGGCAGCTGGCCACTCTTTTTTCTTTCTGGTCTATCAGTGCAGATGCTTTGCAAATCTTATTATACAGAAAGGGTATTAAAAAACTGGCCAAGTAACTATAGGCCAGTAAACTTATTGTGCATCGTAGGAAAGTTCATGCTAGGAATTACTTAGGAGAAGCTTGAGCAGCACATGGCAAGAACAGGACGTTTACTGAAGAATCAGTATTGGTTCAGTCGACAGTGGTCATGTCTTACTAATATGCTGAAATTCTATGAGGAAGCAACAGAAAGTTATGATCAGACCTGTTGACATGATATTACTTATTCAGTCTTCATAAAGCATTTGATAAGGTACCACATGAGACATTGGGTATCAAACTACAGGAAGTGGGAGTACATGATGTGATAAAAAACAATATTGCATTAAAGAGTGATACAAATGGAGGTATAACAGACAGTAACTGTGTATAATGTTAACATGTCATTGGAGCAGGACGGTGACAGCAGTCTGTCGCTGAAGCTGCTCCTCTGTCTGGCGATGATCCTCTTCAGTGGATGCAGTGGATTCTCCATGATTGACAGGAGCCTGCTCAGCGCGTGTCGCTCTGCCATGGATGTCAAACTGCCCAGATCCGTGCCTACAACAGAGCCCTGCCTTCCTCACCAGTTTGTCCAGGTGTGAGGTGTCCCTCTTCTTTATGCTGCCTCCCCAGCACACCACCACGTAGGAACTGTCTGATAGAACATCTGCAGCATCTTATAGATGGCTGCTGATCTGTCCAAAACACAGGAAGAGTGTAAATAAACAAATGTAGAAGCCTTCTGCTATCCAATTAGGTTTTACGGTCGTGTCCTCCAGAGTCTTCAGTCCTATGCAGGCCCCTTCTAAAGTTTGCCGGGTGCAGTCCTACTGAAGAGAATAAAAAAACACTAACTTTTACAAGGACTATAAATTTACAACAGCTGTTACAGACACAAATCAAATATTTGTGTTTATTGTATAATATTAGCAACACGAGCAGCTTACTACTCAAAATGGTAAACATACGAGGCAGTCAGGATCAAACCGGGGACTCTTGATTACAGGTCATTTATTACTAAAATATGAAAAATGTTTCTGTTTTAACAATGTGTTAATTACACAGATTATTGTAGAAATAAAACACACATGAAATGCTTGTGTTCCAAATAACGATCTATTATTTCCATTCCAAAACTCCAGCAGTTCACTCCCAGATAATCAAGGAATGAGCTGGGAGAACTTTGCGCCCGTTCTGCAGTGGTGGGGGATGAAATAGCAGGCTGCTTATTTTTATCGGCACATTTACAACACAAAAGACACTGACGGAGAGGTGAGAAGGGATTTAAGGTGGGCAGGGTTTACGAGTTTTTTCGTAGGCTTTGGTAATTCTAGTGTTAAATCATAAAGCATTAATAAGGTAAAAATAAATTATTCTATAATCCTTTTAACAATTTAAAGAACATGATAAAAAACAAAATAAAATCATTTTAGAGTGTTTCTAATTTGATCTTTTCATTTTTTGCGCTCTCTTCGTATGTTGCATCAACACTACAAAGATAAATTGATAATCACTATTAGTGCACCAGGGCAGAAAAGAGAATTCTGGGTAGGGAGACACTTCCAACAACTTCATCAGTGCAGCAGATTATGTAATCTGCAGCTCATCAGCCTGTGGTTAAGGGAAAAGGAAGATCCGTCAGGGGAATAAATAAAAGAAAGCTCAGTGCAAACTTTATAAACCTGAGATGAGAACTGACACCAGAGAGCAAAGTCAAGGAATTTAACAGCAAAATGACTTCAGCTGTGTGTATTTATATAATGGCATTTCACCTGAACAGACATCACAAAACTCGCACAAATGAACTTGCACAATATGTATCTGAGCATAAATAACAAGAACAGATGGTGGAGGGAAACGACAGGGCTGAAAAGTGAAGAAGTTCAGTGCAACCAGATAGGAGAACTTGAGAACTTTAGCCTCAAAATGGCTTCAGAATGATACAAATGATAATGATAATAACACTTAAATTAAAAAATAAACCATGAAATAAAGTATAAAAATATGAAATAAAGTATCAAGTATGATATTAACCTTGATGAGGGTAATATATAAAATGACATTTCATGTTAGCATTTATAATAATACTGAAATAAGATCACTGAATCAAATGTATTAATGTATTAATGTCCAAAGTTAGAATGTTCAGTCGATAGTCAAAGCACTGCTTGAGATTAATAAAATACAACTAAAGAATCGAGACCCTAACTTGAAAGCATCGCTGTGATAATTAATCATTTCACTGATTTCCTTTTTTGTTTTATTCTTCCTTCCATTTTCTAATCTCATTTTTCAAATAAACGGCTGTACCGACTGGCAGCACTGGGCAGTAACCCATCGGGGGGTTCGGCGTCATTTACTGTATAACAAATCAATTCACAGACATGTCAGACAATTTACAGAAAGATTTTGTCTGTAAATTGTCTGACATGTCGGTGAGTTGATTTGTTATAAATGACGCTGAACTCCCCACCGATGTGTTCCAGGCACAAGTCACTGTTGGTGGGTTACTTAAACTTACTTTAAAAAATCTGACAGAGCAGAGCAAAAGTCACAGCAGTGCTTAGCAGTCCTGTTGATTTATTATGGGGCTGATTATCAGATATTTTAATAATTAATCTCAATTCATATAAAGTATATTGATGTACTGTAAGGAACACAATCAGAATACACTGATAACAATAATAATGATATGAGCAACAAAAGAAGAAACTTCTAGAAGTTGAGAAAGCTGATTATAATTACATAAAATGCATCATGTACTGTAAAACATAAATACAAATTGTAAGCACCAAATATTGCTGTGTACTGTCATTATGTTTTAAAACTTATAATAAATTAATGACTGAAGAAGCAGGGCAATTTTTTTTAAAACTCAAGATTATTTTAAAAGCTTTTCAGAACCAGGGATAAAAAAGCATAAATAAATGAATTAACTGCAGCGGTCATCTCACTGACTAATAATAAGAAGTTCTTTATTTCATGTAAGATATAAAAAGTAACAGCAACACAAAAATCAAACAAACTGAAAGGTAACCAGCAGATGATAAAGACGCCCACCACCAGTCCGAGGGTCTTTGCTGCTTTTGTTTCTGACGCTTTAGGTGTGTTTGATTTGCTGCTCTCTGCTGACTGCGTCTTTTCAATCAAACATTGAATGGGTTTAGAATGCCTTGTGGCAAATATAAATATTCTTGTATATGTGAATATCATAACTGAATATGGGATAATAAAAATGAATATTAAAACATCAATAGCTGAAAACGCATATCTATATATTATACAGCTTTGCTCACAAATCCCTGTTTCAAAATCACCTACATATAAAAAGATGAATGTAAATATAAATGAATTCAACCACATCAGTACAATGCTGATCTTTGTGATATTCGCAGTTATTTTTGAACCATAAAACAATGGATTTCAAACAGCAATGTGTGACGATGCGGGTTCTCTTCCATGCTCCCCTCGTACATCTGGGAGCCCTGAACCCAACACCATCAATAATGTCACTGAGATGAGCTGACAAATGGGGACAAATCTCTCAAGGCCTGGGGATATATTCCAAAAAGCAATAAAGTGCTTTTATTTAAAACAATCTAAAACAAAAGTGCAGTGAAACAAGTTCCAATAAATAAATCTGTAAAACAAGTGTCCAGTGGGGTTAAAAGCATCAATAAATAAATCCTTTAAAATCAGAGGTTAAAAATGCAGTCTCTCACTCCCTTGTTATTCTCTGGCCCACCTCCATTACTCTCTCCCTGGCTCACCATTGCTCTCTCAGCCGGCGGAGACCCAACAGCCATGAGCTCCTTCAGTCAACCTCTATCTTGGCCTCCAAACTGACGTCACTGCCACACCGTCGAGGTTGGCTCTCCTCCCGTGATCTTTCGCGCACCCGTAGTCGCTCCTCAGAGCCAACAGGAGGACACCTCTCCTGCTCACCCCACTCACTTGCTTTCAGTGGGGCGAACTAGTCCCCAGAGAGCATCGGCCAAATTCTCCTTAGCGGGCCCCAGCTCGTGGTGTCTCCTTTATAGGTGACCAGATCCTCCCACCTAGACTGCCTTTTCCCGACCTTTAACCACCATTGTCAACATTTTCTTCTTGATTTAGCTCCTTCATTTTCTTTTCTTTTCTACATTTCCCCCTGTTTCTGGTGTCGACTCGTATATATATATATATATATATATATATATATATATATATATATATATATATATATATATATATATATATACATGTATATACACACACACACACACACACACACACATCGCTGCGCGCCTCCACAGCACCTGAGTCACACACCGCAGGAAGCCAATGAGGCAAACGAGAAAGACCGCACCCACACGTGCCAGTGCGACTCGCTCCAATCACCTCATTAACTCCCCACGGTCATGCAATCATGCCCACGGAGAACGGCACGGCTATATGGATTTAAAACCAACCTTTTTTTATTGGAAGCCTTGGACCCGCTATACCACACAATGTAGCGATCAATTGATATTAACACCAAATGAGTAAAAATGGCCACATCAAGTACCTGATAGACTTAACAGTAAATGACCCCAAAATACCAGCAGGTTTCAATCTGAATAATCAAAGAAAAGGGCAACACAAACAAACCTACCAAGAAATCAATCACTGTGAGTGAAAGGAGCAGAAAATTAGTCTGCGTGTGGAGCTGCAAAAATGAAAGACAGAAATGACAACAAAAACATTTTCAATGATACTGAAATCAAAAGAACAAAGAAAATATTAAAAAATACATAGATTTCTGTTTCATAAATTAATTTCAGACAAGATGCATTACTATTATTAAAGCAGTAATCAATCTTTCTCTTCTTAAATTCCATTTTATTTCCCTCAGTAGTTCCACGTTTACCCCCAGACATGCTAAGACTGTTGTTCCTGACCACAGGCGTCTGCAGGTGATATTTATACCATCTCATTATTGTCAAGAGAGAATTTAGTATTTTACTCTGTTTTATTGTCTTTTATTCTATTTAATGCTTCATCTGTTTCATTGTTCTGTTCAGGAAAACATTTGTGTCCAATGTAACATATACGCTGCTGTTTTTTTTAAGACTCTGTGAAGCGCCTTGAGCATGGGAAAGGCGCTATATAATTAAAATGTATTATTATTATTATCTTCAGCATTTCTGTTAGTTTTTACAGGCTGACCTGTAATACTCACTGAAAGGCCTGCTGTCATTTTTATATTCAGTTTATATTCGGTACATATCGGCATCAGCAGGCTGCCTCAACTTTACTCATTTCTCATTTACGATTTTCCATGAAGCCGGAAATGAACGTTTCTTCATTGTGTCGATGGAGGTGGAGATTGGTGCATTTGTCAAGGTACGGGCTTTTCTTTCAGGCATCTTTCTGTAAATGAAAAGGAGGGAAGAGTATTAATACCATGTCTCAGACCCCCATCTCTTGTAGTTACTCGCACAATGGAGCCCGCTGACTTTCGCCTAATCGCGTATGTTTGTGACACAACCCCTACCTCTAACCCAGACCCGTCAGGGTAGGGCATCGGCGTTGGCTTGAAGAGCACCCCGCCGATAAACAGCTTTGAACTTATAAGGCTGCAGGTCCAAAAACCATCTAGTGACACAAGGGTTTGATTCCATATGCACGACAATCCACTGGAGGGCGGTGTTGTCTGTAACCAAGGTGATCTCCTGCCCCAGTAGATAGTACCTCAGCTGATTTACAGCCTATTTGATCACCAGGGCTTCCTGTTCCATGGCCGCATACCTTGTCTCCCGGTCTAGCAGTTTCCGGCTCAGGTATATCACGATGTGTTCAGCACCATCAATACTTTGGCTCAGCACGGTACCAAGACCTGTCTCTGAAGCATAAGTCTGCAGAATAAAAGAAGCATTAAAATCAGGAGCCATTAATACAGGTGCTGAGGTTAGGGACTCTTTTAAGCCACGAAATGCGAGTTCAGCATTTTTATCCCATACCACGTTGAAGGAAGCCCTCATCTTTGTTCTCAACCTCCTTGGAGAATTATTCCACCTCCAGGTTTGTCAATGGGGCGTCTGTTCCGCCATTGTGGTCAGTGATGTCAGTGGAAGTACACAGCATGGGGACAGCCAAGTCTGGGGAATTCCTCTTCACTATGAGGCCCAATTTCTCTGAGGGAGTGGCTGATTCCATACGGAGTTTAATCTTAGAACAGTCCCACCCTGATATCACCAGAAAAGGAGGATTAGGTAATACTGCTACCAACAAAGATTTAGGGGTGCCATCACAAGTTATGACTTATTTGGCATTTCTATAATATCTTGTCTTTCCATGTATACAAGTTAAACTTGTCATTGATTTTTTAAACTGTCGCCGTAGGACAAAGAGGTGAGCAACAACAGACATGTTACTCCCAGAGTCAAACACAGCAACCACCCTGTGAATGTCCACTAATAGCACTCCTGTATTGGGAAGAGAAAGGGGATTAGACATGGCACAATAATTTCCTCTTTTGCCCATGTACAGTCCATTGGCTCTGTGGAGAGCGGGCAGGCGTTGATTATATGTCCCAGCTCCCCAACGTGAAACAGGGTGGGAGGCCAGGCTGTGTCACTACTGTGTTGGAGGGGCTCAGGGTTAGCAACACACACCTACTTCTTGGAAAGCACACTTAAATTATACAGCAATAATAACATTAAAAATAAAATCGTGTATGATCCTCTGAACAATTGAAATAAATTGTGATCTAAAACATAATAAGATCACTTTACACTCATATTTGATCATTACAGTGATATTTGATCTTTTTATGTTTTGTTCTCTCTTGGATTTTTGCAAAAACACTACAAAGACAAATTACTCACCACATTAGGTTACCAGGCCAATAAAGAGAATTCTGGGAAGGGAGACACTTTCAACAACTTCATCAGTGCAACTGATTATGTAACTTGTAACTCATCAGCCTGTGGTTAGGGGAAAAGAAGACACATTAGGGAATAAATTAAATAAAGCTCAGTGCCAACTGGAGAAACCTGAGATGAGAAAACCTGACACCAGAGAGCAAAGTCAAGGAATTCAACCACAAAATGACTTCAGCGCTGTGTATTTATATAATGGCATTTCACTTGAACAGACATCACAATCAGGAAATAAGATGAACTGAATCAAATTTAGGATCTGAGTGGACAGTCACAGGGTTATTTGGGATTAGTGACACGACACTAAGAACTTTCACGTGTTTGAAATCAGCATGCTGAGGTTTATCCAAACACACTGACATAAAGCACCAGGGCCCTCATGCATAACACTGTGCGTAGAATTCACACTATAACATGGCATAAGTACAAAAGTGGAAATGTGCTTACACATAAAAAAATCCAGATGCATAAATCTGTGCGTTCACCAGCTTCCACGTTCTTCCACTACATAAATCCCAGTCAGCATGAAAAGTCCCAGAATTACACCTCTTTGAATATGCAAATCAATATAAATAGCCCTTAAGCTCAGCCTTCTGTGAAAAACCATGGCAAAAGCACGGGGGAAAATGGAAGAATTT
This sequence comes from Polypterus senegalus, assembly GCF_016835505.1. Lineage (NCBI taxonomy): Eukaryota > Metazoa > Chordata > Cladistia > Polypteriformes > Polypteridae > Polypterus > Polypterus senegalus. The sequence continues at coordinate 5,714,099 of NC_053156.1, forward strand.
CAGTGAATACCAAGTGGAGGCAAAGAAAAACATACTATTTGTTGGTGTAAACAGTGGTATAAACAACAAACGGAAGTTGATCGAGTGACATAGAGTGTCAGAGAAACTGGAAAGTTCAAGTTGACAAAGTAACACAGTGCCCGAAATTAAAAAGTTGTCAGATATCAAAGTCGCCATGAAAATGCAAGTCGTAGCCCATTGTCTGAGTGTCATATAAAAGCTTATTAGGGAACAGATAAACAAAAATAGGCTCACAGTGGGAAAAAAGCACGAAATGTCATCTTTAATTTTGAAATTTCCACTTTAATCACGTAGTTTATTTTGTCATTAAAGTAGACACTCTCTTTTTCATTCTTTCCAAGGGCACGAAGCGGAAACTGAAGCAAACAATGACCAAAGGGGAGATAAACTGCGTCATCGAAGAACTCCAGGCTCTCCACATCCAGATCCAGAAACTCTTGTCCAGACGGAGGCACCTCAGGGATCTGCTAGAAAAATCCTCCCCGGCATCAGAAATCGTCAGAGCAAATCGCAGTTTGGTAACTTCGACTTTCAAGGCCAAGTGAGCTTCACCCCCACGCCTCATCGGCGGAGTGACAATGCGAACGATGAAGAATCCGGCCTGTTTCAGCTTTGCAGGCGGGGGTTTAAGGCTAGAACACATCCATTAGCACAGGCAAGTATCAACACCCAGAACCAGTTCGACCCTGTCCATGCCCCCAGTTTGCCTTCAACCCCCGGTGATTATTTGTGATTGGTGATTCAATCGTAAGAAACCTAAACATCACATGACCTAATCAGAAATCTTTTGTCTCTTCTTTTCCTGGTGCTTGTGTCCGAGATGTAATGAAATGTTCGCCGACAGTCTTCGAGGGGCACAAGAACAGGGCAGTGGGATCAATTGTGATACACAACGGGGTTAATAATGTGAGACACCAACAGTAAGAGATTCTCATGGCGGACTTCGCAGCACTAATTAAAGCCATTAAGGAGAGGACCCCGGCTGCAAGAATTTTCATCTCGGGTCCCTTACCTCTCGTTAGAAGATCAAATGAGTATTACAGTTGTCTGCTGGCATTAAACATCTGGCTGAAAGGCTTCTGCGAGGGACAAACATCAGGTTCATAGACAACTGGGACCTCTTCTGGGAGAGGCCGCATTTCTTTAAGTGGGATGGACTGCACCCAAATAGATTCACCGCCCGGGTCCTCTCCAAAAACATCACTAAGGTAATTCATTTCTCTTGTCTCTCTATTTTTACTTCTAACCCCTTCCGTTATGCTTGTGATATTTCGGTAAGAAAATCTTCCTCAAAAGTGCACTGCATTAATATTCTAATAACTAACTTCAGTGCATGTAAAACATCTAGGCACTGCAGCATAAATATGAATAATTTAATTATAATTACATGAACAATGCATTAAAACTATAAAAACAGATTATAGATTAAATAAAAAATACACACAGAGCGGTGCTAATAAAAATAATTTAATTTCTATCTAAATACCCATAATTTAGTTTTGCTCTTCCAAAACATTAAATATGACTTTATTAAATGCTAGAGCATTAACCAACAAGATGTTTTCCATCAATGATCTTATTAGTTACAGGAAAATTGATTTTATTGTGTAAGTGAAACGTGTTTTAGCTCAGATGATGCGGCTGTGTTAATCGAATCTGCACCTCCAAATTACAGCTTTGCTCATGCGGATCGCCAAGGTAAGAAAAGCGACGGCGGAGCAAACATTTACTCAAACCGGTTAAACTGTAAAGATGTCAGCTTTGGCAAATTCAAGTCCTTTGAGTATCTTGCCATTGTTTTTCATGGAGTTTCTCAGTTTCTAGTATTATCCATATATAGACCTCCTAAATACAATGCGTCTTTCTTTGAGGAATTTTCAGACTTGGTGTCAATTGTAATTACGAACTATGACACACTCCTAATAGTCGGTAACTTTAACTTTCATATCGATAATCAGTGCGACCCAAAAGTAAAAGAATTCATGAACCTCCTGGACTCTTATGATTTTAGCCAGCACATTAGTCAGCCTACACATAAAGTAAGTCATACGTTAGTCTTAGTAATTACTAAAGGACTAAAAGTTGATGTGAAGCAGATCGTTGATATTGGTCAATCTATTTTCTGTTATTATTTAATATAGAAATAATGACAGAAAATATTCACGAGAAGAATATTGTTAAAAAACACTTCTTTGATTCATCAGCAGCTTCAAAATTTACAACCATTTTAAGCAACCAGTCCATTTGTAGTGCTAACCATAAGAGTGAGGATAATGTAAATAGTAAGGTGGAAAATTTTAATTCTAAGGTGAGAGCTGCTGCTGACAGAGTCACACCTGAAAAGACAGTTAAAAAATCCTCCAACATTGTTACACCATGGAAGACCCAAAGAGTGAAATAATAATATATTAGAAATAATATAGTACATCTCCCCAATACTGATTCACTTCAACCCCGGTACTCCATTTTAAACAAATTTAATTCTTTCATCAGGCTAGATTTACCTGATTTATATAAAATAATTTCTCAACTGAGACCCTCAACCTGCGTCCATGACTCAATACCAATAAGTTTTTTCAAAGAAGTATCAGGCGTGCTAATTGATAATATTTTTGACATAGTAAACTCGTCATTAGATACAGGGGTCTTCCCAGACTGTCTTAAGACTGCTGTAGTTAAACCCCTGCTCAAGAAAAATAATCTTGACTCCTCTGCTTTTGAAAATTTTAGACCCATCTCTAACCTGCCTTTCTTAAGTAAAGTTCTGGAGAAGGCAGTCATTATGCAGTTAAATGACCACCTCAATAAACCTGCTATTCTTGATAAGTTTCAGTCGGGTTTCAGAACAAATCACAGCACAGAAACTGCACTCGTTAAAGTAGTAAATGATTTGCGGGTAAATGCAGACATGTTCTCATCCTCTTAGATCTGAGTGCTGCATTTGACACCATTGATCATAATATTCTTAGAAATCACCTTAGTCAATGGGTGGGCCTCTCTGGTAGTGTCTTAAATTGGTTTGAATCTTACCTGGCTGGTAGAAAATTCTTTGTAAGTTGTGGTAATTATATTTCAAAGTCCCATGATATTCTATATGGTGTTCCATAAGGCTCTATCCTGAGTCCGAAGCTCTTTTCGATTTACTTCCTTCCATTAGGTCAGATTATCTTGGGGCATAACATGACCTACCACAGCTATGCTGATGACACACAGCTGTACTTATCAATAGCACCTGATGACCCCGACTCTCTTTATTCACTGACACAATGTCTTACTTGTGTTTCTGAATGGATGAGTAGAAATTTTCTCAAACTAAATAAAGAGAAAACAGAAATTTTAGTGATTGGCAATAATGGATAAAAATGAGATTATTAGAAATAGATTGCATTAGGATTAAAAGTCAAAACGGAGGTAAGAAATTTAGGGGTAACTATTGACTCTGACCTGAATTTTAAATCACATATTAATCAGATTATTAGGACTGCATTTTTCCACTTAAGAAATATAGCAAAAGTTAGACCCCTTATAACATTGCAAGATGATGCGAAATTAATCCATGCTTTTGTTTTCAGTAGACTAGATTACTGCAATGCTCTCCCCTCAGGACTACCCAAAAAAGACATAAATCGATTGCAACGAGTGCAGAATGCAGCTGCTAGAATCTTAACTAGGAAAAGAAAAAACGAGCACATCTCTCAAGTTTTGATGTCACTACACTGGTTACCTGTGTCATTTAGAATTGACTTTAAAATCCTGCTTATAGTTCACAAAGCCTTAAATAATCTCGCTTTATCCTATATTTCAGAATGTCTTACACCTTACACTCCAAATTGTAACCTTAGATCTTCAAATGAGTGTCTGCTCAGAATTCCAAGAGCTAAGCTTAAAAGAAGTGGTGAGGCGGCCTTCTGCTGTTATGCACCTAAAATCTGGAATGTGAGTTTACTGATAGGAATTCGCCAGGCTAATACAGTGGAGCACTTTACAACTCTGCTGAAAAGACATTACTTTAACATGGCTTTCTCATAGTTTCATCTTAGTTTAATCCTGATGCTCAATTAATTTTCATTATTATTCATGGTGGCTCCAAAATCCGTACTAACCCCTAATTTCTCTTCTGTTCTTTTTCTGGGTTTCTAGGATGGCGACCTGTGCCACCACCACCTGATCAAAGCACCATGATGTCCCTTCATTGATGAATTAAAGGCCAGAAGTCCACATGACCGTCATCATCAAATTCTTCCATAAAAACCCTGAATGCCATGAGGACTGATTGAGGTCATTTGTGTTAGGTAGAATGCCTAGAGGGGGCTGGGTGGTCTTGTGGCCTGGAACCACTGCAGATTTTTTTTTTCTCTAGCCATCTGGAGTTTTTTTTTTTGTTTTTTCTTTCCTCCCTGGCCATCGGACCTTACTTTTGGCTATGTTAATTAGTGTTCCCATATTCTAATTTTTATTTATTTTGTCTTTTTTCTCTTTCTTTATCATGTAAAGCACTTTGAGCTACATTGTTTGTATGAAAATGTGCTATACAAATTAATGTTGTTGTAAAACATCATAAACTTCATCTTAAAATCGTTTAATTTACTAGTTTCTCAAATCCCATCATAACTAAAGTAGCATGTTAAATGCTTTGTTTTGTATTTGTTCTTCTATGTGCTCCATGTGTGTGAATCACTACGTGCTTCCGGGCATCCTCTTCCTCTGACAGGATACAGAATCCATAACATCTATATATATATATATAATTCACCAAATAAGTCCGACAAGACGCACGCAAGACATGCAAGCAAGACGCACACAAGACAGAGCCACGCCCACCAACAATTCACTTAGTGGCCGACCATGGCACACAAGACAGACCATGGGATACGCACGACAGAGCCCCGCCCACCAACAATTCGAGCGAGAGCAAAAGCATTTGCCAAGAATGTTTTCATTAATCAAGAATATATAATTCATTAAGCAGCCGACAAGGGCACGCAAGAAGCAGCACGCAAGACAAACCATGTGAAACGCACGACAGAGCCCCGCCCTCCAACAATTCACTAAGCAGCCGACCATGGCACGCAAGACAGGCCATGGGATACGCACAACTGAGCTCCGCCCACTAACAATTCGAGCGAGAGCAAAAGCATTTGCCAAGAATGTTTTCATTAATCAAGAATGCAAGTGGGAGGTTCAAAGATGATCAGATACCATCGTGGTTCTGACTATAGACGCTGCCGAGTGGCGATCCGGCGGCATTATTCCCATAACCCGCCGGGCAGCCAACCGGGAAACCAAAGTCTGTGGGCGTGACAAAAGTGCAGAAAAAGAACTCGCGTTAGGGTGCGACATTGACACCCCTTTGATACGACTATTTTGGTGTGCTGACTCGTAGTCTAAATATCAAATAAACACTTTCACAGAAGGTACAAGTATAACAAAACAAGTGCACTTCTATTCAAGAATGTTACTAAAGAAAAAGAAATTGGGTTAGGGTACAACGCTGTGTCATAATCAAGAGGCTGTGGGTTTGATTCCGGGTCCTTACAGTATTTACATTTTTGAGTAGTGAGCTGCTATTATTATTACTATTATAGAGTAAAAACAAATAAGATTTGAGTCTGTAACAGGCGGTGTAAATTTATTGCATTTGCAAAGGTTAGCATTTTTTTTTATTTTAATTTGATGTATTTTTATTATTATTTTTTTTATTAAGTCTGACAAGTGTTAAGCAGCTGCGACTCATCCCAAAAAGTAAAGACTCTTCCAAGGACCTGTTCTATAAGCAATTACTGTTGACAAGGCCCCTCACTCTTACAGCCTTCATGAATGATCCACAGACCACCCCTTCGATTGTTCTAAGGTCCTCAAGCTCCTTTAATATGTAGTAAAAGTCGTCTTAGACAATACCTGTATCTTTTTTATCTGTCTGATCACTGTCCATCTCCATGTTGTATCTTCACACTGGTAATGCTCCGGCAATTGCTAATAAAAATAATCCGTCACTCCAAGTATGTCCTTATTCAGCTTAAACCAAGCTGTCAGGGTGGTATCTCTACCCCACCTCTATCCAATGTGCATACTTCATTTTCCTCTCTAAATACAACTGCATACTTATATGAGAATGCTAACAGACAACAAATCTAAACAGCCGCCACACTGCCTTGGGGGCGCAGATATACCGAAAGTTCATGTTCAGGAGTATTCCAATGACAATGCTGACACAATCATGTCCCTTATATACGTATTTGAAGACGTACTTCACATGACTCAGGTATAGGTTGAAATTTACTAGCCTCTCATTCATCACTGTCCTTCCACTAATCATAACTCTTTAACACTTTCTATTTTTTTAATACCTGTATGGAAATAGTAGTGAATATACTTTAGCATCCAAGTTTGGATGAAGGAAATAAATCCTCTGGCTGTCCCTATTTACATTCCATGAATCTCCTCTAGAACAGATCAGGAGGTCCTGCTCCAGAGGTGATTCTCTTTCTGGGTGCTTAAACCATGATGGCTACCTCATTTGTTCTTACAGAATTATGACTCTGTGGATTCCTATCCAGTACAATTGCCACTGTAACAGTGTTTGGCCGAGCACCTGCTGCTCTGTGTATTCCTTTTCAATTTCAAGCATCATTCAACACGCTGGAGTGAAAGGATTAATTTCACTCATTCGTCACCTTACCTGATTCATCAGTGCAGGACGGCACCTTGAATTGTCCTGTTGGTGACCTTGTCTGGGTTGAGGATATACAGTTGAGCCTATGGACTTTACTCATCATTTTTTGTTTGTAACACACCTGCCTTATGGTAACAGTCATCAGTTACCTGGAAACAATAGGGTCCTCTATGAGGAAGAGGGATAACATTCACAGAAAGAACAATTAGAGTACCTGATGTTTTTAAGTGAAATTTACAGCATCTGCACTTTGACCTGTTTGTAACTGGAAGTGGAGTAAGACAAGTCTCTCTTCTGCTCCTCCTCAATAAATCTTTAGCCACAATATTTGCACTGACCACCCAGACTACACTATAGTGGTCTTCTACAATCCCTACTACATAATTTAATTCAATCTCGTGAGTTGTTGTAAGATTTTGCGCTCCCCTGTCCCACACTCTCTGACGCTGAACATCACTCTGTAGTTTGGTTCTGGTTGTTTTTGGTGTCTCCTGGGCCCGCACTGCTGCAATGGCCGTGGTATTCTTATGATTTCACTCTCCATGTTCCTCTGGATTTTCTACTGCCTGAGTACTGAGTGTTCACAGAAGTCTTTAATAATTTACACATTCACATCCTCATGAAATTCATCATCCCTGGACTGGTGCATCACATCTTCATTTCCTTTCTCCCTGACTTCCTTAGCTTTGGGTTGTTCATGCTGTCTAATCCTACGTTCATGCATGTGATCCCTTTCCCTAATGGAAGCTTATTGCTTTTGAGATACAGCTGCCTGTTTCTGTCCATCTGGCAGTTACTCTCTGTTTGACATATTAGGTGTTGACATTTTCAGTGCACCATCTACTGGAATGTGTTTTTGTAATTCAGTTAGCAAGAATGTGCACTGCATTTGTCATTTCAACACACGGTGCCTCACAAACATTAGCACTACTTTTACAAATCCCATTCCAAATGTCTTATAAAAGAGATAGAGAAACCTGACAGACACAGAGATACACAGAAACACAGACAAACTCTTCATATGTCTCTGTTATAAGCCATTTAGTACAACCATCTGTTGGAATGACAAATGTGATGAATTGTATTACTACAAATGTTTGTGAAGCACTCACTATATGTTGGAATGACAGAGACATGACAACCAGACAGAGACACAGAGACACAGACACACAGACTCTTGTCCTTTTATTAAGGTGGATAAGCTGATTTCTGTCCGTCTGGCAGTTACTCTCTGTTGGTTGTCTTCAGTGTTAATGTTTGCAGTGCTGTGTGTCTGCCCCATTACTATGTCTCTGTGTCATTTAGTACAGGATTTGTACAAGCAGTGTTATTAATGTTTGTTATATGCCATCTATTGGAATGACAAATACAATGCATTTTAAGACTAAAAATGTTTGTGAAGCACCATATGTTGGAATGACAGAGACAAAGCAAATGGAAGAACAGAACACACAGAAACTTTTATTAAGGTGGATTTAATGGGCTGACCTGCTGTTTTGTGGACAGGAAAACTGTCTGATAATCTGGTGCTGATGTGTGGACTGAAAGTTGGGAAATCTGCTGTACACATCAGGGCGCTACATAACCTGACCTTCTCTTAACTGTGTTAATGGCTGCTGAATAAGTCCATTATAACACCCAAGACTTTCTCATAATCAGTACTTTCAAGTTTCAGACATGCCATTGTGTATTCAAACCTAACATGTTCACTTCTTGTGTAGACGTGCAAGTGTCCGATGATGGGTGGGCTCCCTGCGTAGAGTTGTTTTATGACCTAAAGCCTGCTGAGCTGCTGTCCCCTAAAATGCATTGCACTATGTGAACTAATAACATAAATACAGTATGTGACAATTGACACTACAAGGTGCTTCAATGACTCAAAGACAGATGAGGGGGCCTCACATGAAGTTTGTATTAGCAGACCACCAGTGTGCCACGTATGAACTCTTGTGTGGTGAGGACCACTTCACTGTCTGCGTCGATAAGGAGGGAATGACAACAACACGACACCCAAACTCCTGTAAAGTCGTACGTCTGCCATCACTAAGCAGCTTCTGCTAATTGGTTAATCAAAACTGAACTCGTATGATGGAGATAGCGGTCCTCTCGTATTGTTTATTGTATGGTAAAAAACATCACTTGCTGTTACTCTAATACAGTAAGAATTTAATACAAGTGTAATATTAATATAAAATAGTAAATCTATGCATTAAAATACAATTGGAGATTGTTCTGGAGAGATCTTGACATCATTACTATCTTTATTAAGAACTTTAATTGTCCTTATAGTTGTAACACGAATGTAAGTTTAATGTCACTGTGCTCTGTACAACAAATTATTTTATGGATTCATTCACATGTGCAGGCCGAGTTTGACACACAGAGGCTAGTCTGCCTGCATTTAGAAAACCACTACTTTAGCAGTTTGAAGAATGAAGGGGACAACTGCGAAGGCATTGTGCTATACCTGAGATGAAATTGAATCCTTTCCTTTCCTTGTTTGGAGACCAGAGAAGGGCCTGCACGTGGAGCAGACAGTATAAATACGTGGACAAGAAGTCGAACCCTTCGAAGCCGATGGATGGATGATGTCATCCCTCCAGAAAATCCTTTCAGCGCAGTGCCGAAAAATGGCAGACTCTATAGATCAAGATCCCACCTTGATATTGTCTTGCTATGGCTTCCTTTCATCTGTTATGCCGCGTAAATCGTCATTAAAGAAAGCTAAGTTATTCTTTCTCTTATGTGATTTTTACCACCATATCACTATGGGAGAGATATGGCCTTTTACATTATATCTACAGTGGTGTACTATTTGCCCCCTTCCTGTTTTCTTATTCTTTTGCATGTTTGTCACACAAAATGTTTCTGATCATCAAACACATTTAACCATTAGTCAAATATAACACAAGTAAACACAAAATGCAGTTTTTAAATGATGGTTTTATTATTTAGGGAGAAAAAATCCAAACCTACATGGCCCTGTGTGAAAAGTAATTGCCCCTTGTTAAAAAATAACCTAACTGTGGTGTATCACACCTGAGTTCAATTTCCGTAGCCACCCTCAGGCCTGGTTACTGCCACACCTGTTTCAATCAAGAAATCACTTCAATAGGAGCTGCCTGACACAGAGAAGTAGACCAAAAGCACCTCAAAAGCTAGACATCATGCCAAGATCCAAAGAAATTCAGGAACAAATGAGAACAGAAGTAATTGAGATCTATCAGTCTGGTAAAGGTTATAAAGCCATTTCTAAAGCTTTGGGACTCCAGCGAACCACAGTGAGAGCCATTATCCACAAATGGCAAAAACATGGAACAGTGGTGAACCTTCCCAGGAGTGGCCGGCCGACCAAAATTACCCCAAGAGCGCAGAGACGACTCATCCGAGAGGTCACAAAAGACCCCAGAACAAGCGTCTAAAGAACCGCAGGCCTCACTTGCCTCAATTAAGGTCAGTGTTCACGACTCCACCATAAGAAAGAGACTGGGCAAAACGGCCTGCATGGCAGATTTCCAAGACGCAAACCACTGTTTAGCAAAAGAACATTAGGGCTCGTCTCAATTTTGCTAAGAAACATCTCAATGATTGGCAAGACTTTTGGGAAAATACCTTGTGGACTGATGAGACAAAAGTTGAACTTTTGGAAGGCAAATGTCCCGTTACATCTGGCGTAAAAGGAACACAGCATTTCAGAAAAAGAACATCATACCAACAGTAAAATATGGTGGTGGTAGTGTGATGGTCTGGGGTTCAGGACCTGGAAGGCTTGCTGTGATAGATGGAACCATGAATTCTACTGTCTACCAAAAAATCCTGAAGGAGAATGTCCGGCCATCTGTTCGTCAACTCAAGCTGAAGCGATCTTGAGTGCTGCAACAGGACAATGACCCAAAACACACCAGCAAATCCACCTCTGAATGACTGAAGAAAAACAAAATGAAGACTTTGGAGTGGCCTAGTCAAAGTCCTGACCTGAATCCAATTGAGATGCTATGGCATGACCTTAAAAAGGCGGTTCATGCTAGCAAACCCTCAAATAAAGCTGAATTACAACAATTCTGCAAAGATGAGTGGGCCAAAATTCCTCCAGAGCGCTGTAAAAGACTCATTGCAAGTTATCGCAAACGCTTGATTGCAGTTATTGCTGCTAAGGGTGGCCCAACCAGTTATTAGGTTCAGGGGGTAATTACTTTTTCACACAGGGCCATGTAGGTTTGGATTGTTTTTCTCCCTAAATAATAAAACCATCATCTAAAAACTGCATTTTGTGTTTACTTGTGTTATATTTGACTAATGGTTAAATGTGTTTGATGATCAGAAACATTTTGTGTGACAAACATGTAAAAGAATAAGAAATCAGGAAGGGGGCAAATAGTTTTTCACACCACTGTATATAGTTTCTGGTTACTTAAAACGCCACAATTTAAAAGAACTTATTCCAATAGTGATGAAGGCTAACAGACTCATGCTCCTCAGTGCTTAAAAACTGACAGACGCAGTCATTTACTTTTATTTTATATAAAGTTACAAATCAGTTAAACAGCAAATGTCTTTAAAATAAAAAGCACATCAGTTAGCGCTGCTGCATTGGAATTCTGAGAGTTTAGCTGCCACTGCCACAGAGAAATGCATGTTGTGTGTTTGATGATTTAAGAAAAGAAAGACGTCCAGAAAATCAGACAAAGACAATCAGCACAACGTCAGACTGACAGAGAGCAACGGGGGGAATACTGTCTGGAATTTAATGTGAGGGTCCGGAAAAGACAAAAACACACAGCTGTTACTGTACACTGTATGTGTGTGTGTGTGTGTGAGGGCCTCTCATGAGCACAGGGTGGTCCAGCACACTCCATGCAGGTTCAGCTCACAGGTGTCAGAGGGGCTCTGAGCAGCACAGCACAGGATGGAGTGTCAGACCACCACTGGGCACAACCTCAGCTCATCTGAACCTGCTGATTTAATGTGCTGCTCGCTGTGATGAGGAAAGAAAGTCAAAGTGACTGAGAACAAAAAACAAAAACAGCAGACAGAGGAGAAGAAGGAAACTGCAGAGAGCCAGCAGCTGACCACTGTGGAGCTGTGAGGAGAGACCACCGCAGCCCTGAGCGGCTCCTGACAAACAAATATAATGAAGACATCTGAGATTTGATGAACTCATTAGTGAGTAAGAACTGAAATGAACAAACAAACATCCTGAGAGAATTTGTGAAGCACACACAGCAGAGAGACGCCTCATGTGAATTACGTCAGCAGAGAGAATATGGCAGTCGCAGGGCCTCAGTGTATAAACATCTCAGTGTGCAGGCAGGACGGCTCAGTGACATCAGGGGACACACATGGAGTTTAATGGACTGAGATTTGGACGTTGCTTTCCTCACAGTAATGCATCTTGTCGTAAACTGATTTATGAAACTGAAGTTTATGGAGTTTATTATATTTTTTCGTGTCTTTTGCTTTCATCGACAGTCTTTGGAAATCTTCTTATCATCATTTCTATTTCTCATTTTCTTCAGCTGCACACGCCGACTAATCTTCTGATCCTTTCACTGCAGTGACCATTTCTTAGCAGGTTTCTTTGTGTTGCCCTTTTCTTTGGTTCTCTTGATTGATGGTTGCTGGTACTTTGGAGTTATTTATTGTTATTTGTATCAGGGACTTGCAAATATTCTTAATACTGTAGTTGTATATAATGTGGTTTTAATATCCATTGATCGCTACATTGCTGTCTGCCATCCTTTCTTTTACAGCTCAAAAATAACTTTGACTGTTGCAAAGATCAGCATTGCTGTAGTCTGCCTGTTTGCACTTTTCATTACGCTCGTACTTTTATGTTTTAGTTATATTGACGTAGAGCGATGTGAAGGAGCTTGTGCAGTATTCACTTATGATGAAATGGTCATTTTTATTTTACTTGTAACTTTTTTTATTCCTTTTTCACTGATGATTGTTTTTATATCAGAATATTTGTAGTTGCAAGAAGCCATTCAAGAGCCATCAACTGTATGATAGAAAAGAGACAAACTGAGGAGGTGAGTGACAGAAAAATATCAAAACCGTCTGAAAGAAAAGCCGCAAAAACATTAGGAGTAGTCGTGGGGGCTTTTATTATCTGCTGGCTGCCTCTTTACTTTTACAATCTTTTTACTAATTTTAATAACATAATCACACGTATCATCAGGAATGCCCTTGTGTTGGTCAGTGAAGTGAACTATGGAGTTAATCCAATTCTTTACGCTTTTCTTTATTCCTGGTTCAGAAAAGCACTGAAAATCATCCTGACATGTAAAATATTTAGTCCAGCTTCTTCTGTGCTCAATTTATTGTAAATGGTAAAGAAAATAAAAATGTAATTTTCTGAACTTAGATGTTTAAAATTATTTGTAAATTATGCCTTTGCTCATTTTTCATATTTGCAGTGCAATACTTGAACGTATTTCTTAACAATACAATCATTTCATATTCCCTGTATTATTTCGAAGGCTGTTTTTGTAACAATTGTACTTTATTCATGTGGAGTGTACACTGTTTATGATTATTGCTTATTTCACCAAAGTGATTTTCATAAATCTTCTCCTTATTTGAATGTGTAATAAAACAGCATTGAAAATTTTAGAGACTCCTGGCAATTCATTTAAACACTTCAGAGTTTCTTGGTGACATTTTTATTTTTTTTAACATTGTATAAGTATTATTGCTATTTCCATTATTTTGGGCAAGAATTATTTATTTCAATATGAATTAAGTAATGTGCTGAATTTTACCCAATATCTGTAAATATAAAAATCTATTAACATCTAGAGTTATAATTTGCACTGACTTTCAGATTCACAACTAAAAACTCCCCAGCTGAGCTCAGACGACGGCCAACATTCTGTTCAGCTTTGGTCAGGCGGTGGAGATTTGGTTAAAAGTTACATTCTGTGAAATTTTCCTTTATTGTTTTTGTTTTGTATCATAGTAAACATTTCATTTTAATCTTGAAGTTAATGTTTTCTATTTCTGCACATTAATCTGTACTTCTTGTAGCTGCAGGAGTGTAAGGCGAGTTGTAGCACGGGTTAAACGCGAGCCGAATGACATCACTCAGTCTTAAAGTTCATTTTAAAATATTTTGTGAAAATTCAAAGCAAATAATCCACAGAAGAATAAAGAAAAATGTTGTTACACACATTGAATAAAACGCAAAAAAAAATTAAAAATATATCTTCTCTAAACTTAGCTTTTCTTGTAAAACTTTAGTTGTTTCTATCCTTAAACATTCTTAACTTCTTCTTCTGTACTCTTTAAATGTACAGTGCAGCACATTCAATTAAGTGCTTTGTCTTACATGTTTCTTGTCACACAAAACACGTATACGGCAGAAAAACCACAGTTTAAAACCATGCGGCTTCTACGTCTTGAACATGGCAAGGCTGATCACTAACTAAGAATAATGTTTAGTCAGAAAAGCTAGAAATAGTTAGAATATAACAATTCAATTCAGCCTATGGGGGTTACAGGAACCTCTCATAGATTATGCACTAACATTTAGTAAAACATTTATGTATCTTATGTAACTAGAAAATGGCTCTTACACTCCTCAATAAGGCAGCAGATGACAGATGAGTGCAGACGGAGCAGTCGGCCTTCACTCCTCACACTGCTGGCTCACTAAATGACACTGAGGTGACTGTGAGGAACTGAAATGGACGACTGAGAAGGTCAAATGAGGTTTGATGTCCACAATTAAACGTAGGATTTGCTGCTTTAGACTGACATTTGTTAATATTTGTGAAGTCTCATTAGCCACAGCTGCTCACCTCATAGAGAACATAATTAATACTTCAGAGAACAGCATTGTGTTCAATTCTAGAAAAACACAAAAACTAGAAAAAATTACATTTGTATGTCAGTAATTTCCTGCCTTGCGCCCTGTGTTGGCCAGGATTGGCTCTGGCAGACCCCCGTGACCCTGTAGTTAGGATATAGCTGGTTTGATAATGGATGGATAATTGTCTGCCTACCACCACATTTATTCCTTTTGATAATGATAATCACAGATTGTTCAGGTTATCTTCTTCTTTCACTTGTCAAATGGCTGCTGGGTACTTGTAGAGTACAATGGCTCCTGCTACTTCATACACAGAAAGTGTTCAGTTATCTTGGTAAAACATTTAAAAATCTAACAACACAATACAGAGGTGTGTGCTCAGTCATGTGTTTTATTATTTTATATCTTTGTAATGAATGCTTTTGTATCAGTATACTGCTGCTGGATTATGTGAATTTCCCCTTGGGATTAATAAAGTATCTATCTATCTATCTATCTATCTATCTATCTATCTATCTATCTATCTATCTATCTATCTATCTATCTATCTATCTATCTATCTATCTATCTATCTATCTATCTATCTTTTGTGAGGATTTGAACACAATTGTCCTTGTCAGTGATTATAAACAGAGACCTGATGGTTTATATCTTTGTGTTTAGATAAACCTCAGCATGTTGATTTCAAACACGTGAAAGTTCTTCGTGTCAAATCGTGTCACTAATCCCAGACAATGCTGTGACTGTCCACTCAATTCCTAAATTTGATTCAGCTCATCGTATTTCCTGATTCTGATGTCTGTTCAAATGAAATGCCATTTTATAAACACACACAGCTGAAGTCATTTTGTGTTAAATTCCTTGACTTTGCTCTCTGGTGTCAGTTCTCGTCTCTGGATTCTTCAGTTTGCACTCATCTTTATTTTATTTATTCCCCTGACATCTCTTCCTTTCCCCTAACCACAGGCTGACGAGTTGCAGGTTAAATAATCCATTACACTTATGAAGTTGTTGAAAGTGTCTCCCCTCCTAGAATTCTATTTGTTGGCCAGATGCACTAAAGTGGACGAGTCATTTTTTTTTTTTAATGTATTGATGCAACATACACGGAGATCACAAAATAAAAAAGACAAACATGAAACATTGTACGTGATTTTATTATGTGTAACATCATATACTTGCTATCGAGGCCAAGAGCGAACCGACGTTGGCAATAACTCCACCAATGTTAATTGTCAATGTTAATTTCGGCAAACTGTTATGACGATTTACTTAAGTTAACTGACAGTGCACAACCTGCTCTATGCCACCAGAACCCTACTTTGTACTTTAAAATGATTTATTCTGTCATTTGTCAGAACATGAGTTAGCACACATAAACCTCTTGGGTGGCCATCTTGGAACTGACAAAACATTCAAAAGTATAAACTTTGATTTTACTGTCAGGGAATCAATGAGGAGAGCCGTCACTTTTGTGTTTTGTGTCTGTCATGTCAGCTGTGACAGATTCCTAGAAAAGACCATGCTTCTCTTGTTCCATTCTTGTGATAGATATACGAACTTCTTAAAGTATCAATGTAGTAGATAGTAGATCATCTCAAACCCTCGGCCCGAGGACATAAACTGGATTATGCTACATGGTATCCAGAGGCTATCCTCTTAAACAAACCAAGTCCAGAAGCATCGCATGGGAACTGGTAGGGGTCATCGTGCATATTCTAAAGGTGGACCAAGGGGTGCCGTTTACCACAGCGATATTCAGAAAGGTTGCCAAATTGCTCCAAATCAATCACCTTAAGACTTCAGTGTACCTTTGTTAGCTTGATGGTCTAGTTGTACAACTTAATAAGATGCACAAGCAAATGCTTCTCAAGATGGGTTTGTACCTCATTTTACTGAGAGGGCTGTGCCCTTGACTGACCTGACAAAGAAGAGGGCTCCTAACTAGGATCAGTTACTACCCCTCTTGCTATCTGCAATCCAGGAAGTCCCACAAGCCTCTACAGTTTTTTCATCTTATAAATTTTTAAAGTTTTAGTCCCTGGTCCAGTCCGATTGTATTGGTCCCAAAGTTCGATGGCAGTTAGAAGTTTCGCAATGATGTATGTCAGCAGGTTTTTCTGCATATCTGATGTTGAGAGTGCACAAACTCCTAGAGCAACTCAAAAAAGCATGATATTTGACCACCCTTGACATGACAAAAGGGTATTGGCAAGTTCCCTTAACACTAGAATTACCAGAGCCTACGAAAAAACTCGTAATTCCGTCCCACCTTAAACTGCTTCTTAAATCCCTTCACACCTCTCCGCCAGCGTCCTTTGTTCTCTAAATGTGCTGATAAAGAGAAGCTAGGAGCAGCCGGCTATTCCATCCCCCACCAATTTAGAACGTGCACGAACTTCTCTCAGCTCATGCCTTGATTGAGTATCTGGGAGTGAAGTGGAGTTTTAGAGTGGAAATAATAGATTGTTGTTTGGAACACACGCATTTCATGTCTGTTCCGTTTCTACAGTAATCTGTGTCAACACATTGTTAAAACAGAAACTTTTTTTATATTCTAGTAGTAGATGACAAAATGTAGGCATAAACTATATAATGTATGAAGCCTGAAGTCCAAATAGCAAAGAAACATTTTCACAAGAATAACACAATTGCACTTTTATTCAAACATATAACTGCAGAAAGAAAAAGCGCCTTAACATGCGACATTGACACCAGTTTACTATAACTGACTCCGTGGTTCAATAGATACAGCCCCCGCTTAGGAATCAAGGGGTCATGGGTTCGATCCTGTGCCCCTCCCTTTTGAGAAGTAAACTGTTCTTAGTCTTACTGTTTTAGAATAAAAACATACATTTGATTTCAGTCTGTAACAGCCGGTGCAATTTATGATCTTTGTAAAGGTTAGCTTTTTTTTTTATTCACTTTTCACTCTCTCAGTCGTTCAGAATCAATCCATACAACCCCATCTGACACGGCTGTTTTCACTAAAGACGCGCTATAGCTCTGCAGTGTACCACGATGCATACTAACGCCACCCCCCCGGTTCTGACACACAAACGCTGGCGAAGCTGCCTTCTTCGTATCTCACCGTCACTTGCTTTTCTTTTTATTCAGTTTTATTGAGTGTTCCTGCTGTATGCTTTTTCTTTTGCACCCCAGGACATGCAGAAGAAAGAATGGTAAAGACCAACTTCGCGCTATATGCAATCATCAGACACTCCCCATCTGCCCGTGTCGCTCAAACACAGGAACATATATTGGTGTAAAAGTATAACAAAAGTGCACTTTTATTCAAGTGCACTTTTTCCATCGCCTTTTCCTGTAAGAAGCAATGTACACACTTCTCTCTATGCTGTGGTTTCTATTACACACCTGAAAGAAAGACAATATATGTGAAAATATAATCGCACTAATGCAATATTATTTGAAAACGAACAGCGTCAGATCGGTTGTGAATTTATGCAGGAACTGGAAATTCTCTGATGCGGGACCTTCCCCAGGGAAGAAAGTACAGTGTCAGGTGCTCATTCAGTGTAATAGAAACCATAGCACAGAGAGGGGTGTACACGGCAACAAGTACACGGTCGTAAATGTAGGAAGGACGGTCCTTGGGTGTGTGGGAACTGTTAATATTTGAATGTGATGATTTTATATAGCACGGAATGAAAATCTGCACTTCTTAGCATTGCACCATGCAAGATGTCATATCAATCGCCTACTGTATCTTGCTTTCTTTTTTCTTCGGTTATACAGGTAGTTTTGAATAAAAGTGCACTTGTTTTGTTTGCGAAATGAAGTGTCTGCGTGCACTTTTCGTGGCATTACACGTGTATTTTTTGAGCATGCCCGTTTGAGCAGTATAAAAGTATTGAAAAGTATAACAAAACAACGGGCAGATGGGAGTGTCTGATGATTGCATATAGCCGAACTTACTGCTCTTTACTATTCTCTCCTCTGTGTGCCCTGGAGTACAAAAGAAACAGAATACAGGCGCTATAGCTCTGTGCTGTACCACGATAACATACCCGGTTCTGACACACAGACGCTGGCGAAGCTGTCTTCTTCGTATCTCACCGTCACTTGATTTTCTTTTTATTCAGTTTTATTGAGTGTTCCTGCCAGTCCCCGCATGTTGCTGTATGCTGGATATGTTCATATGTATTGTCTCTTTCTTTCAGGTGTGTAATAGAAACCACAGCATAGAGAGAAGTGTGTACACTGCTTCTTACAGGAAAAGGCGATGGAAAAAGTGCACTTGAATAAAAGTGCACTTTTGTTATACTTTTACACCAATATATGTTCCTGTGTTTGAACGACACGGGCAGATGGGGAGTGTCTGATGATTGCATATAGCGCCGAAGTTGGTCTTTACCATTCTTTCTTCTGCATGTCCTGGGAGCAAAAGAAAAGCATACAGCAGGAACACTCAATAAAACTGAATAAAAAGAAAAGCAAGTGACGGTGAGATACGAAGAAGGCAGCTTCGCCAGCGCTTGTGTGTCAGAACCGGGGGGCGTTAGTATGCATCGTGGTACACTGCAGAGCTATAGCGCGTCTTTAGTGAAAACAGCCGTGTCAGATGGGGTTGTATGGATTGATTCTGAACGCGACTGAGAGAGTGAAAAGTGAATAAAAAAAAAAGCTAACCTTTACAAAGATCATAAATTGCACCGGCTGTTACAGACTGAAATCAAATGTATGTTTTATTCTAAAACAGTAAGACTAAGAACAGTTTACTTCTCAAAAGGGAGGGCGCAGGATCGAACCCGTGACCCCTTGATTCGCAAGCGGGCTGTATCTATTGAACCACGGAGTCAGTTATAGTAAACTGGTGTCAATGTCGCATGTTAAGGCGGCTTTTTCTTTCTGCAGTTATATGTTTGAATAAAAGTGCAATTGTGTTATTCTTGTGAAAATGTTTCTTTGCTATTTGGACTTCAGGCTTCATACATTATATAGTTTATGCCTACATTTTGTCATCTACTACTAGAATATAAAAAAGTTTCTGTTTTAACAATGTGTTGACACAGATTACTGTAGAAACGGAACAGACATGAAATGCGTGTGTTCCAAATAACGATCTATTATTTCACTCTAAAACTCCACTTCACTCCCAGATACTCAATCAAGGCATGAGCTGAGAGAAGTTCGTGCACGTTCTAAATTGGTGGGGGGATGGAATAGCCGGCTTCTCTTTATCAGCACATTTAGAAGACAAAGGCTGGCTGGAGAGGTGTGAAGGGATTTAAGAAGCAGTTTAAGGTGGGACGGAATTACGAGTTTTTTCGTAGGCTCTGGTAATTCTAGTGTTAAAAGAATCAATCAAGGAAAAAAAAATATTTAGCACTCTTAGTGGTCACTGGCAATATCGAGTCCTCCCATTTGGTTACACAGCACACTGGCCACCTTCCAGTGTCTTGTGAACAGAGTGCTATTGCCCACAACTTTTATAGTGCTGCCTAACAGAATGACATGGAACACATGCAGCAGGTCCAAGTGGCATTAAGATTATTTTGGATCAATTGATGCCAAATAATTGCACTATATGGTGGGAGATAGTAGAATTCAACTACAGTTCACCATAGTTAATGCTGTACTGAACTGGCCCTGTCCACAAACCAAGCGAAAAGTACAAGCATTCCTGGCATTTGTGGGGTACTACTGCAGGTGTCTACTTCATATTTCCAAGAGGAATATGCCCTTGACTGACTTGAAAAACAAGAGGGTTCCTAACATAGTGGTTAATGGAAGTGGTTAATGGAAACAGGCCGTTACACCTGCTCTAGTCATCAACCATGCAACTTTATAGTGGATGGCGCTGCACAAATAGTCAAGTCAACATGTCACTCGATGTTTCTTGGAACTTTAGTCATTTAAATTCAAAGTCCTAGATTGCCACAGTTCCCTCTATGTCAATGCTGATGTGCTTTCTCAGAGATATAGCCTTACGGTATGGGCTACCTGACCCAATTGGTCTGGGCTACATGTCACAAACATGTGCTTAGGAGACAACTTCAAGGGTCATATAAATGTAATTACACTCCCAACCAGCGGTTGGTGCTGTTGCCTAATGCTTTTTCTCTTACTCTACAGAAGCAGTGATTGACCTTTGCATCGTGAATAATGTCACGTCAGGTTCCCAGCAACCTGAACCCACTTCTTCCTGCCCTGGCTGATGATATGTAAACACAGGCACTTGGCATTTGATGGGACATCCTCTGAAAATGTGGAGTATTTTTACAAGGAATTCACTGCTAGAGACAACTTGTACTGTTTTAATGAAATACAGAAAAAATGTCTGCATGTGTATTGTGTGATCAGTTTGTACAAAATATTTCACTGCAGCAACTCTGCTAGATGGAATAGCGCGAGGATTATAAAGATGATTCAAACTCAGTCAAGGGTGCTTTTAAAATTAAGTAAAACTTTTTAACAATTATAAAAAATATTTTAAACAGTAGTGACAGGATGAGAGTTCTCATCCAAATGTAATTCCTTTGTTAAAAGTTCCGCTGTTTCTATAGAATTGTGCACAATGCTGTTCTTTGAAGTATTACATTTATTTGTTAATTTCAGTTCCTAATTCTCTAATGAGTTCATCAAATCTCAGATTTCTTCATTATTTGTTTGTCTAGAGCCGCTCAGGCCCTTCAGTGGTCTCTCATCACAGCTCCACGGTGGTCCAGCTGCTGGCTCTCTGCAGTTTGCTTCTTCTCCCTGTAACTGCTGTTTGTTTCTTTGTTTTTATGGACAGTTTAGCATTCTTTGAACATAACAGCGAGCAGCACATTAAATCAGTGGTTTAAAATGAGCTGAGGATGTGCCCAGTGGTGGTCTGACACTCCATCCTGTCCTGCACCCAGTGCTGCTCAGAGCCAATTTACTGGCACTTTACAAGTGTTATTTAGACCAAAAGAAGCCATCATGAAGGTCTTGGTACATAACAGTATTAGACACATATAAACAAAAGGCCTCTGTGTGTGTGTGTGTGTGTGGGTGTGTGGAGCAGTCAACTCCGCTCTCATCGACCACAGCCATGGGAGTTGATGTGAAGATGTAGAAGGTTATACAAGTGTGACTTGCTCTTGGTAAGATGGCACATTCCTGCACTTTTAATATTTTTCAGCACTTGCATGCACCTCACTTCTCACTCAACCCAAGCAGACAAACTCAGCTTTGTGCTACATGCATGTTGTACATTCACACAACGAGCTACCATACGTTTACCTGAGACCGATTCCAGTCTGTCCTGCTCAATTTGTGCCACAGCTGCACTCGACTACACATCCATCTCAGATAAGACACAACCTGCCCGGCCTAGTTAGCTGACGCCTCTGTAACTTCGCTAATATAATAAAACTTCTGGGGAGTCAATGGGTTGCTTTTTGTCCTGAAGACCATACACAGCTAGTATGAGTAATAAATTCATTTTTACCTAAATATTACACCTAAACTCAAGCATTACCCTTTCTAATTCAGGATAAACCACAGGCCACAATATTAATTAAAAATGGAGGCCTTTATCAAACTGTTCACACATGTTCAGTATACAAGTCTCTTCTATAGCCCGTGAGTGTGTTGCCATGCACCTCAATGATGCGGTTATTCACAGATCCCTGATCTCTAAAATGCCATGTAAATGTCAGGTTATCAGAGGTAGATTTCCCAGTGAATAACCTGTTTAAGTAACCCTGTAAACCGTTAAACAGGTAACACTTAAGGATTTTCTAGTCTGCACAAGTCAACTGTACTTTGTCAGCCTGTGAGTGTCTTAACTTCACACACACGCATCCCTCCCAGTTATTATTATTATTATTACCGAACCAGCAGCGGGTGTAAGGCAAGAAGCACACATGCTGGTATGATGCCCCTTTAATAAAAATAATAATTTGCATTTATAGAGAGCCTTTCACAAACCCAAACTCGCTTTACATACAGTAGAAAAAAATTACACAACAGACAAAAGAAGAGGAAAGTTTTCAATTAAAATTTAATAGTAGAGAAAGAGGAGCAATCAGAGAGACTGAGGAAGAGAGTTCCAGAGTTGAGGGGCCATAACACTGAAGGAGCTGCCTGCCCTCCCAGGGTGTAGAGTCTGCTGTGTGGGACAGTAAGGAGATTGCTGCTCGAGGACCTGAGAGATCGATAAGGAGTGTAAGGAGCGAGGAGCTGAGTGAGGTAGAGAAGGGCAAGGTTATGTAGGGCTTTGAAGGTGAGAAGATGAATCTTGAATTTAATCCTTGATGGAACTGGTAAACAGTGAAGCTGGTAGAGAACAGGGGAGATGTGAGCAAAACGCTTTATGTGGCTGCCGAGTTCTGCATGCACTGTAGCCTCTGTGTAGATTTAGGGAGGGCGATGAAGAGGGAATTGAAGTAATAGATACAAGACTTTATGAAACAATGAACCAGAGTTTGAGCCTCATTAATGGACAGAAATGGATGGAAGCAGGAAATGTGACAGAAATGATAGAATGAAATTTAGGAAAGAGACCTAATGTGTAGCTCAAAGTTAAGTGAGGAATCAAACAAAACAGCAAGATTTCTGACAACAGGAGCAGGATTGACAAGTGAACCATCAACAGAAACAGAGAAATTGGATGCCGTAGAAAGTTGGGAGTTTAGGCCGACCAGTAACACTTCTGTTTTATTGGCATTAAGTTTGAGAAAGTGATTTTCCATCCATAGCTTAAGATCAGTGATGTAGTCAGTGAGTGTGCTGGGAGGTGAATCTGTAGGGGAGTCTGTACTAAGATATGCAGGGCTCAATCACACAGCCAAGGAGAACACATTCATAAAGCGTCCCTTTATTTAAATATATTTAAGTAACACAAGGAAATGATCACAGGCTTCTGTTTCTGTGGCTGATGATGGCGTTCAACTCTTTTTAGCTCAGTTTGACGTTGGAGAGCTTTGAGAACTTCAGATTACTTACACGTGATTTCAAAAAGCGCAGGTTCCTCACCTTATCCTAGTTACATGTGACCTTGTAAACACACCTGCGCTTAGAGGACTTCTTACACACCTCTTGTAAAACACACAGCCTGGTTTTATTACACAATAAAAACCTTTCAAGCTTCATCAGTACACTTCACACTTGAATGAAAGTTCACAATTAATGCCAGGAGAAGTAGTAAGAATTCCATTATTGTAAAGAATTAGTATCACCTTCTACAATGTCTCCGTTTATAAGAATTAAATTAAAAATATACAGTTTAATTAATGAGGTTCATTGAAGTCGATGATATAGTTGTAGAACTTCTGTCTCTGATGAAGCCTGAGGCACAAGTGCTGTTCTTCTAGTGGCTTCAAACACGAATATAAAACGTATAAAGGGTCCAATCAACATAATAATTACTAAGACGGGTACGAATTCCCTTAAAAATACTTCACAGCGTGTCCTAAATGAAGATGACAGCCATTCTGCTCGTTCTTTTTGAAAGCAAGCAGCATTATGTGAGCCTGCAGCCCCTTGAGGCCATGTCTGTAAATATTGTGAGAGGATATCAGGTACAACACTGAGAACGAACCCCTTGATGGAGTAACAACTTGTTATGCAAATTTTGGAGAACCACAGCCATCAGGTTGGTCCAGTGAATAGTAACATGAGCAACAAAACGGTCAATATAACAAGAAGCCCACCATTCAGGATAACATCACTGCAAGCGGGCAAAGTCACTTATACAGCTGTGAGTGCCTGCAGTTCATTCTTTTTAGGTTTAGTCCACCATGACAGATGTGACTTATTCAGATCCAACACACTGGACTGTGTTTCTTCAAGGATACGGTGAAAGGCCTGTGGTGTTTTCACAAAGTCTTTAAAGAGAACTTGACGCAGCTGCGTTTACACACCCAGTCTTAATACACTACAGTATACTGATGAGCTACAGTGATGTGCTCTCAACACACAAGCTGTCATCATATAAAGTTACATTTTGTCAAACAAAAGCATGGCCAGTACTCTAAGCCGACTCCACCTCACACTTTATGCTGCTGACTGATCTGCTTCAGCATGCATTAATAATTTACGGTGTAAACACGCATGTCACTACCTAATTGGTACTCCACATGGATTTACACCCCACAAGGGGTTCATTAAGTGACCATAATGAGAATATTATGGAAGGACTTGCTTGTTCTGCATGTATTCATTGTATCTTGTGCTGGATTAAGCTTGCTGTGCTCCTCACTATGCACCAAAGATCAGGTGGTGACAGGGATGGCCCCCCCAAGTGTAAAGTGCTAACCACTTCCATCACAGATTCTGTAGGAATGCATACGTTAACTTCATGTACTCAAAAGCTCAACCAGCAATTTACCATTTCAAAATACCAGCAAAGAACAAGACTGCCACTAAGTCTACAACTCTGATCCCTTTGCACTCACAGAGTTTCCATCTTCGGTGAATTGATTGGCTTTTTCAGGCAGTGGTGGCATGGGACTGGCATGTTCTATTGTTTGACTTTGTGCTCCAGGCAGCTGGCAACTCTTTTTTTCTTTCTGGTCCATCAGTGGAGATGCTATGCAAATACTATCTTATTATATAGAAAGGGTTTAAAGAAACTGGCCAAGGAACTATGGGCCAGTAACCTTATCATGCATCGTAGGAAAGTTCATGCTAGGAATTTCAAAGGAGAAGCTTGCGCAACACATGGCAAGAACAGGACGTTTACTGAAAAATCAGTATTGGTTCAGTCAACGGTGGTCATATCTTACTAATATGCTGGAATCCTTTGAGGAAGCAACAAAAAGATATGATCAGACCCGTCGAAATGATATTACTTATTCAGTCTTGTGTGGTACCTTATCAAAGCATTTGATAAGGTACCACATGAGACATTGGGTATCAAACTACAGGAAGTTGGAGTTCACAATGTGGTGTGTAGATGGCTGCTGATCTGTCTAAAACACAGGAAGAGTGTAAATGAACAAATGAACAAGTCTTCTCCTACCCGAGTAGGTTCTACAGTCGCGTCCTCCAGAGTCTTCAGTCCAATGCAGATATCAACGTGCGCCTCCTAACATTTGCTGAGTGCAGTCCTGCTGAAGAGAATAAAAGTGGAAAAAAAAACCCACTAACATTTACAAGTACTATAAATTTACAGCGGCTGTTAGAGACGCAGATTAAATGTATGTGTGTACTGTATAATATTAACAATAAGAGCAGCTCAGTATTCAAAACGGTAAACATACGAGGTAGTCAGGAGCGAACCGGGGGACTCTTGATTACAAGTCTGCAAATCTTACCGCTGCACCACGGAAACTGTTGCATCATCCTTGAACCTTTTGTGAAAGTGTTTATTTGATCTTTGGACTTCAGGCTTCACACATTATATAGTTTATGTCTACATTTTGCCATTTATTACTAAAATATGAAAAAATGTTTCTGTTTTAATGATGTGTTTACACAGATTACTGTAGAAATGGAACACACATGAAATGCACGTGTTCCAAATAACGATCTATTATTTCCATTCTAAAACTCCAGCACTTCATTCTCCCTGATAATCAAAGCATGAGCTGGGAGAACTTTGTGCCTGTACTGTGGCGGTGTGGGGATGGAATAGCAGGCTACTTGCTGCTTGTCTTGATCGGCACATTTACAGGACAAAAGACGTTGATGGAGAGGTGCGAAAGGAATTAAAGTGGGCCGGATTTACGAGTTTTTTCGTAGGCTTTGGTAATTCTAGTGTTAAATCATACAGCATTAATAAGGTAAAAAATATATCATTCTATAATCCTTTTAACAATTTAAAGAACATGATAAAAAACAAAATAACATCATTTTATCTTATCTTAATTTTATCTTTTTATTTTTTGTACTCTCTTCGAATGTTGCATCAATACTACAAAGACAAATTGATAATCAATATTAGTGCACCAGGCAAGAAAATAGAATTCTGGGAAGGGAGGCACTTCCAACAACCTGCAGCTCATCAGCCTGTGGTTAGGGGAAAGGAAGAGAATAAATAAAATAAAGCTCAGTGCAAACTGGAGAAACCTGAGACGAGAAATGACACCAGAGAGCAAAGTCAAGGAATTTAACAGCAAAATGACTTCAGCTGTGTGTATTTATATGATGGATTTTCACTTGAACAGACATCACAATCATGAAATACAATGAGCTGAATCAAAAAATCACAGTGTTGTTTGGGATTAGTGACAGAACTTGACACAAGGAACTTTCATGTGTTTGAAATCAACATGCCAAGATTTATCTAAACACATGGATATCAAGCATCAGGTGTTTGTTACTGATCACTTAACTTGTGTTCAAATCCTCACTAAAGCATTCATTACATGCTGAGGTTTATCTAAACACACGGATATAAAACATCAGGACTTTGTTAATGATCTCTAAAAAAGACGCTTCTGTTCAAATCCTCACTAATGTATTGATTTTAAAGATATAAATAATATCAGTACACACGAATGAGCACACAACTCTGTATTGTGTCGTTATATTTTTAAATGTCTACCAACATAACTGAACACTTTCTGTCCATAAAGTCATAGAATCCATTGTGCTTTACAACAGTCCTGCAGTCATTTGAAAAAATGAAAGAGAATGAATGCCTGAACAATTTGTGTTGTGTCCATCAAAAGGACTTGAGCATAACTGACGTCGGAGAAAAAAGGAAAGTTGATGTGCTTCCCACTGAAGAGTATTTATAGTCTTAACCAATACCATTGCTTGGTTGAGTTTATGAACTGCATCAAAATAGTCCTCAGTATTTCTTTATCCCCTGACCACTTGTGCTACAGGGAGGTTGCAATCCCTGCATTGTTTTCCATGGTGCATTAGAGTTCTCTCTGTGTGAAGCAACACTCAGTTTATACACAAAGTACAGCCATCTGCATTCCCTTGATAGTGCCGTGCAACCTTCTCACACAACCTTCTATATTTTACAGACAATTATTCTGAATTAATTGGTGTATCAAAGACACAAATGAAGGCAAAGAGTCTCAGCAGCTGCGGCTCATCCCAAAGACTACAGAATCTTCCAAGGACCTGTTCCATGAGTAATCAACGCTGATAAGGCCCTTCGTCTCTTGAAGCCTTTATGAATGATCCAAAGACCACCCATTTGACTGTTCTAAGGTTGTCAAGCCCCTATAATATGTAGTGAAAGCACTCTTAGACAATATCTGTATCTTTTTTATCTGTCTTCTCACTCTCCATCTCTCTGTTTTATCTTCACACTGGTAACGCTCAGGTAATTCCAAATTAAAAATAATCCCTCACTCTAAGTATGTCCTTTTTCAGCCTAAACCAAGCTGTCAGGGTGGTATCTCTACCCCTACCCCTATCTAGTGTGCACACTGCGAATGCTCACAGACATCAAATCAAAACAACCATCACACTGCCTCGGGGGCGTGGATATACTGAGAGTTCATGAATTGCCCGAGTTCATCATATTCAAGAGTAGTACGCTCTCTAATGACAATGTTCACACAATCATGTCCCTTATATTCGTATTTGGAGACGTACTTCACACTCTTCACTGTAGCACAGATCTCTACGTTGATATGGCAGTTGAACTTGCGACTCAGATTCAGGTTATAATTTACTAACCACTCATTCGTTGCTGTCCTTCCACTAAACTCAACTCTTCATCACTGCCTAATTTTCAGATATCAATCCTCATTGGCTGAGGAAATTATTTTAGCATTAACCTTCTACCATCAATGGAACTGATGAATTCAATTAACCACATGACATGTGGATCATATTTTTAACTGTGATCTCATGGAGGTGGGGGTCTTGTGCAGGGTCTGGCAGCTCTGCGGCTCCCAGCCTATTGATATCATCGATATCTTGTGGCTTATCTTTACTCCTGAGAAATAAAAGGCTGTGTGTGTGAGGCAGAGCTCTCTTCTCAAACTCAATGACGTGGACTCTTGTTACAATCACTCCTACCATCTGTTTCTGCATGATATCATCCATAAACTCTTAGCTTTAGATGCAACACTCCTACAATGATATTGGGCCTTGTCTCTGGCCTCTGGCCTGGCCCTAGATTTTTTGTAAACTCTTGCCACCACAGATTACTCATCATTGCAGGTAAAATGTCAGGTGGTCAGTATCTACACACTAATGAAATTGCATCCTGATAGTTTTAGTATAACTTGGAGCTCCTAGGAATGTTGAAATAAGTTTATAAACCCTCCCTGGAGTGAATGTGTGTAAATGTGAAGTTGTATTTAGGTGACCTATCTACCCTTTTGTACATTTTGCAGCTACTAAAATTCAGAAGGCTGAAAGCTCTGAGATAAAAGAGGACTTCAGTCTGGGGTCTTCTCCCTTGAGACCCTTAACACTAGAATTACCAGAGCCTACAAGAAAACTCATAAATCAGGCCCACCTTAAATCCTTGCTCACCTCTCTGTCTTTTGTCCTGTAAATGTGCCCCCTCAGACAGTGAACATAGACAAAAAAAAACACACCCACAATAAATAAATGAATATAATAAGTAAATAAATAAAACCAGAATCCTAGGAATAAATAGAGACAGTGGCAGAAGTATACTGCATGTGCAGGTAGCAGTGGAGGTGACACAAGGTTACTGATTGTTCATGAGTCTGATTGCAGTTGGGTAGAAACTGTTCCTGAACCTGGAGGTACGCATCTGAATGGACTTTAATCACTTCCCCGATGGGAGGTGGGTGAAAAGTGACAGTGCAGTGTGGCAGGGGTCCTGCCTGAAATGGTTCACTGTCCTGAGACAGCGTGTAGTGTGGATGTCATAGATCACAGTGAGCTGTGTGCCCGTGATCTGCCCTGCTGTGTTCACCACCCACTGCAGAGCTCTGCAGTCCTGAAATGAGCAGTTACTGTACCAGGATGTGATGCATCCTGTCAGGATGGATTCCACAGTACACCTGTAGAATCTGCAAAGGGTTGTGGGGGCTTTACTCAGTCTCCTGAGGAAGTAGATGGGCTGTCTTGACTACTGCCGCAGTGTGACTTGACCATTTAAGGTCATCAGTGTGGGTGACTCAGAGGAACCTAAAACTGCTGACCTGCTCCACAGCCTCACCTCCAATGTACTGTAGATGGGGCTGTGCTCTGTTGCCTGTTTGCGGAAATCCACAATCATCTACTTAGTTTTGCTAACGTTGAGGGTGAGGTTGTTGTACTGACACCATTCTATCAGGAGTCTGACCTCCTCCCTGTAGTCCATCTCATTGTCCTCGCTGATCAGACCAGTTACAGCGGTATCGTCAGCAAACTTGAGGATGGTGTTAGAGCTGTACTTAGCCACACAGTCATGGGTGTAGAGAGAGTAAAGCAGGGGGCTCAGCACGCTGCCCCACGGGGTGCCAGTGTTGATGGTGATGATGGAGGAGGTTTTTCCACCAATACGCACTTGCTGAGGTCTGCCGGTGAGGAAGGCCAGTACCCAGTTGCACAGTGAATAGCTAAGACCCAGATCCAGGAGTTTAGCGATGAGCTGGGATGGAATGACGGTGTTAAATACAGAGCTTATAGTCCACAAACACCAGTCTGGCATAACAGTTCTTGTTCTCCAGATGAGACAGGGTGGTGTGAAATGTTATGGAGATGGCATCCTCAGTGGACCTGTTATAACGGTAGGCAAACTGGAGGGGGTCCAGACTGTCAAGGATCATGTCCTTGATGTGTTCTAGCACCAGTCTCTCAAAGTACTTCATGGCTATGGGAGTAAGTGCTACTGGGCGGTAATCATTAGGGCAGTCTACTTTATTTTTCTTTGGGACAGGGATGATGGCTGTGTGCTTGAAGCAGGTGGGGACAGATGAGACTCTCAGAGATGTGTTAAAATATTATAAAAGACAGCAGCTAGCTGGTCGCAACATGTTTTTAAAGAGTCAACTGAGACTCCGTCTGGGCCAGGTGCTTTGCAGATTCTGAGTCGGGAAAAAGTCTTCCTCACATCATCCTCGGAGAGCCTCAGACTGGTGTCTTGCGGCGCTGTGGGGGGGTCGCACGGACCTGTCCGTGTTAGCAGTTTCTCAAGTTTACCGCTTGCTAGTAGGGAGCTGCTCTTATTGTTAATATCATATAATAAAAACATACATTTGATTTGCGCCTGCAAATTTATAGTACTTGTAAAGGTTAGCGTTTTTTGTTTCAGTTTTATTCTCTCTCCCTGCCCCCCCAACCCCCAGATCTGACGCTGTTTTCAGATTAAGACGTGTACTTGACTGGGAATAATTGTGGATGTCATTAGTGCGGCTGTTACAGACACACATTAAATGTATGTTTTTATTGTATAATATTAATAGTAAGATCAGCTCTCTACTCAAAATGGTAAACCTAAGAAGCTGCCAGCCTCAAACTCAGAAGCTCTTGATGGGAAGGCAGCAGTTCTTAGCATTGCACCACGCTAGCTGTCGTATCAACCGCCTACCATAACCTGCTTTCTTTTTTCTTTGTTTATATTCTTGAATAAAAGTGCACTTGTTTTGTTATACTTGTACCTTTTGTGAAAGAGTTTATTTGATATTTGGACTTCAGACTTCATACCTTATACACATCGTAAAGTCGGTCCTTGGGTGTGTGTGGAAACTGTTAACATTTGAATCTGATGATTGTATATCACGCAAAACTGACCTCTCTGTACTATCCTGTCCTCTGCATCTCCTGGAGTTCAATAGAAATTCCAACATGCAGTAACATGTGAACACTGGCCAAGATCGGAAAAAAAAACAAACAAACGCGGTCACTGACTACAACCGCTTGAAGGCATGCAAATAAATATAATATTGCATTAGTACAACAACGTTTTCCGAATTGTGCAATACAGGTCATAAAATGAATTATTCCAAATGTCATATATATCTAACTCTCTCTTTTTTATTCACTGCAGGTTTGACATCATGAATCAGAAGGCACATACTAATTCAGCGTGAGCAGGAACACTCAAGAATAAAACTGAATAAAAAAATTCACATCCACAGCCATTCTCAGTCACGCACACCACTCACATCCACATCCACAGTTTTCCCAGTCCCAGTCTCGTTCACGCACAACATCTGACACGGTTTTCAAATAAAGAGGGGCTGTAACAAAACAAGTTTGTACCTACCACGTCTTTATCTGAAAACAGCGTCAGATCGGGGGGTGGGGGATTAGTGGGTTGTGGGAGCTTGAACATGAGTGGGAGAATAAAACTGAAAAAAAAAAAATGGTAACTTTGACAAGTACAATAAATTTACAGACAGAATTCAAATGTATATTTTTATTGTATGATATTAACAATAAGAGAAGTTCCACTACTCAAAATGGTAAATTTGGGAAGCAGCTGATATTGAAACTGCGACCTCTTGATTGGAAGGCAGCAGTTCTTAGCATTGCACCACGCAAGCTGTCATATCAACCGTCTACCGTAACTTGCTGTCTTTTTTCTTCGTTTATATTCTTGAATAAACATGCATTTGTTTTGTTATACTTGTACCTTTTGTGAAAGTGTTTATTTCATATTTGTATTTCAGGCTTCACACCTTATACATTTCATGTCAACATTTTGCCAATTATTACTAAAACATGAAAAACGTTTCTGTGTTAATGACGTTTTTACAGAGAATGTTGATGACACTGAACACACATGAAATGTATGTATTCCAAATAACGATGTACTTTTTTACCCTATAAAGCTCCAGCACTTCACTCCAAGATAAACTCTGAGCACTGAGAAACTTCTATGTGAATTGAATTGCAGCGGTGGGCGGGAGGATGGGATACCAGGCTGCTTGCTACATTTACAGGACAAAAGACGCTAACAGAGAGGTGAGAAAGGATTTAAGGTGGGACGGATTTACAAGTTTTCTCGTTGGCTCTGGTAATTCTAGTATTAGTCAGCAGCTTGATGGCCACAAGTGACACTTTGGTGACAGAGGAAGGCTGCTGTGTGACAGAATCGAATTGGCCTTCTTCACCACTTGTTTGTGATCGCGGTCAGTGAGTGAAGGCTGTTGTCGACCCCAACTTTCACTGATCTTTTTAATGTTATTAGTCACACTTTTTTTTGTTCTTTATACTATGATTCATAACATCACATTCATTCATCTTCCTAACCTACTTAACCAGAGCAGAGGCACAGGGTAGCTGGAGTCAATCCCATCAAGCTTTGGGCATAAGGCAGCAACAATCACTGTACAGGACGCCACTCCATCACAGGGTGAACACACACACATACACACACACAATCACTTTCAGAACCCAGTTTCAGCCTCCATACTTTCATTGATGTCCCCTCAGCTGACAAGGTTTCAAAGCCCCCGTGTTCACAGGTCACCATCCAGGGCATACAGTTTTTCTCATCAGAATTCACTAAAATATCTTCTGCCACTGAAGGGTGAGATGTGGACTGAGTGGTCTCAGAAGCAGACCCTCTCACTGCCCCCCTTCAGTTAAAGCAGTGGACAACATAACAATAGATATTTGTTTCTCCAACTTTGGCTTTAGGAGACAAAACTCACCAGAAATGTAATGTCAGTCAATCATCTCAAACGTTGTCAATAACATCCCTTCTATTTCTCATATTTGACTTTTCATTTATAATGTGTGGTCTGTTTTTATAAGTAATGAGAAGTTCATTGAACCACATTGAAATAGTCAGTTCTGCCAGAAATTAAGGCATTAATTAAAGAATTAATTTCTAAGTATTGTCCATATTTAAAAATCATCCTAATGTTACAATACATTTAAGATGGACTGAGATCAAAAGAACAGAGAAAATATAAAAACATACAAAGCCTTCTGTGTCATAAATTAATTTATAGCAAGATGCATTACTATTAGGAAAGCAGTAACCAACTTGTGGCTTCTTACATTCCATTTTATTTCCCTCAGCAGTTCCATGTTTACCCACAGACATGCTGCAGACTGCTGTACCTGACCGTAGGCATCTGCAGGTGATATTTATACAGTCTCTAGATGGATTACAGCAGCCTCTCTGCCATCTCATCATCGTCAAATATCTTAAACACTCCTAATGAACCCCAGGGGACTCTTTAATCCTAATTGTTTGTTTTTAAACAGATAATTGGCTACCATGAGACACACAGACAGTCTGCAGTGTGGCTCAAGCTGCTGTTGTGATCTTCAGCACTGCTGTTAGTTTTTACACTTTGACTTGTAATGCCCAGTGAAAGGCCTGCTGTCATTCTTATATTCAGTTTAGACTTTTTACCTAACTGATCATATTTAGAAATACATTGAAATCATAAAAGAAATCTCAAGCTCACTTGAAATTAACTTTGAAACATTTTTAGAAGTAACTAATTATTTTAAGATGTCATTAATTGATTTAGACTTTTCTTGAATTAAATTACAAACATCTATTCATGAATTACAGACATATTTTAACCACTTTGTCTTTACTAAATCATATCTTTAACTCTTTTAGGGTGGATGTCGACTTTTGTTGACAGGAGGGGTTGAGGGTGAATGTCGACAAAAGTCGACATCCTGGGATAGAGGGCGACAATTAGCTGTTAATGGCGACAAAACTCACTGTCACGTCACAGGCATTCCCTCTCGGCTTGGAGGAATGTTAGATTCATTGACTCAGCAACTAATCCTTGTATGTGCGTGAGCTGTGAAATGTAAACAAAGGCAAGATGGCATCGACATCTCACGACGGAGCAAAGCGAGTGCAGAAAAGAAAATACTCAGCAGGCAATGTTTTGCGCATTATTGCTGAGTCGGACTCTGATTTTTCAGAATCGGATTTTATTGACAGTGATCAGGAGATTTAGCAAGAGATTGAGGAGCACCAGCTGATGCCACCCCAGCTGATCGACTGCCAGCTGAGCGCATTTGCGCAGCTAATGCACCTATGGCAAGGTTTGCGTGGGAGGAATGCCCAGACATTGATACGTGGGAGCCAAACTGGCTACCGGACTTCACAAGACGGCATGGCTTGCTGTTGGACACAACAGATTACCAGCTGCTGGACTACTTCAGGCTGCACTCTCCTGATGTTGCTTTTCACCTACTGTCAGATGAGACAAACAGGTATGCAGAGCTATTTTTTGAATCACGGGCTGCGCTTGCACTCCATTCACATTTTTCAAAGTGGAAACCCACAACAAAAGAAGAGATGAATGGTTTTGTGGCATTACAAATAGAGATGGGACTAGACTGGTGATATAACTTCAGGGAGCATTGGTCCAAATGTACTTTGTCCCCTGGTGGCTTTGGACAGGTAATGCCGCGTGATGATAGGTACGAGCTACTGCAAAGTTTTATTCACTTCTGTGATAACCAGAAACAAATCCCAAGGGGTGAGCCAGGCTATAACCCCATGTATAAAGTTCAGCCCCTGACATTGTGGAACCAACATATGAACAATTTGATCAGCCTGGCCGTGATTTGTCTGTGCATGAATCAATGATAAAATACAAGGGATACCAATATATGCCAGACAAGCCCACAAAGTATGGCATGAAGGATTTTGTACTGGCAGAAGCAAACACTGGTTTCTGCCTGAAAGTCATCACATATACAGGAAAGTATTTCTTTCAAAGAGAGAACTGTCCCTTGACAAGTCAGGTTGTGCTGGAGCTGCTTCAGGGCTATGAACATCCGGGTCATGTTGTGTACATTTGGAAAATTTTTATATATCACATGAATTGTTCATGGAGCTACAGAGAATGGGAATTGGAGCTTGTGGCACAGTGAGGGTGAACAGGAGACACAGGCCTTCACAGGCTGAAGAGGAAAAGAAGTGACAATACAGTTTTCATGTGGGCAGATAACTTGGTGGCAGTGGCATGGCACGATATGAAACGGACGACTTGTCTATCTACAGTACACACTAACAATATATGTGAGAAAGTACAGCAACAGACAATTGAAAAGGAAACACCAGTGCAACACGTATTGTAAGGAGTGCAACTTGGCAAGGCATGCAATTGGCTGCTTTGAGCGACATCAGACTTTACAGGACTTTGCTGTGTACCATTTATGTGATATGTATGTGAAATCACAGAGTATGCGGGCTTATACAACATGCAAGACAGGAACATTTGTCAAAAGTAAATATTTTTTGTTGATTTGATATGCTGAACAATTGCTTTGTGTTCTTTTTTTAAAAAAAATATTCAGCCCTGGGAGAAAAGGAAAAAAAAAAATAGCCCTAAAAGACTAACAAATATGATTCTGATTTTACCCAAAGGACTAACAGAGTTTATCTAATGTAATATAAATCACTCACAGACATCTTTTTTATCATTTCCTCTTTATTTAAGTAAAGGTCCTACTCCATAGCTGAAATGCTGCTATTCAACTAATAAAAATCGAAATTGGATAACCCATATACTGCTTAGTTGTTCACTTGACAAGTGGCAGTCACACTCATTGATTTACAAAGAGTTTTCCTCCAGAACTCATCAAGTTGTCCATCGGCCCTTAAGGCTGACAACTAAACACCATCTGCTCCTGTCACATACTGATAGAGTGAAGACCCTCGGCATTTCCTGCCATGAGAAAGTATAGCCGGTGTACTTCACATCAGTTCACACAGCACACTGCTGGAGCAGATCACCTTTACAAAGGTCTGAATTGAAAACTGAACTCACTGCTATGCAAAGGCCTCACTTAGTCACTATGACATAACACCTCAAATGTGACCAGAAGTCAGACAGGGGGCCAATGGCATGCAGCAGCAATGACACTATGGATTAATGACACTATGGATTAAGCTGCTACACTGTGTCCTGACTAAAGGGAAGGCTTAAGCAGAATATCAAAACAGATGACCATCCAAGAACTTGTTGTCCTTGAGTGACCAGCCCATAGCAGCACTGACACACGGGACAGGTCCATCTGTTTCAGATCTGCCGCTCATACTGCTGCTGAACCTGCCATTAAACACAATGGCCATGTCCATAACAGTGACATACAGGCTACATGCTACTACCCTTAGAGCAAGGCAGCATTTCACAGGCCCTCTGCTCACACCTCCACGGCATCTGACTCTACAGCAGGACAGTGTCAGGCCACACACAGCTGCTGTGTTCACAACTGTCCTGAGGAATGCTGGGATGCTGACGGTGCCTTCAAGACTAGAAAACACAATCGGCAAATCGCTTGTTGGTAGATAGAGATGGTAAAAGAAAATGTTCATTTTTTTCTCAGGCTAAGCAAGAAGTTTTACTGGAGGGGTATGATGAATTCAAGGAATTAATATGTGCCAAAGGAAACAGTGCAAAAGCAGCCAAAACTCGAAAAGATGACTCCAGACCTCACTTCATTGTTCTACGATGTGGCAGGTGTCCTCCTGCTTTGACCGTAAAACAGACTAGATGAAGATGCTGGGTAGCAAGGATCTTAATGGTGGAATAAATATGGGATTCGATGAGTGAGAATGTTGCAAGAGTCCTCAGAGAGGGCACCACTATGTAACAACTGTGCTCACACATAAAGACAGAGAGTTACACACTCTGGCTGTGCTGGAGCAAAGTCTGAACTCAGTCACGTCAAACCGTACTTATCCATTTGTTCCTAACCTCCAATCCACTCAAGTTTCCCAGTCAATAGTAAAAACAAACAAGTTAGGCACAAACAAAAGGATAAGTGTGCAAAAAAAAGACAATATTGGAAAAAAATCAAATATAACACAGGGGAATCCATGTATTCCCCGAACCTGATGTAGGTGCAAATATATGCAGTGTTACAGAAAAGAAAAAAAAATAGGGCCCTGAATTCACTTGTCCCCTCTTGTCTTAACCTGAAGAACTTATAATTTACAAAATAACAAAGAAACACTAATATACACACACAAAAAAAAGTCAAATGAAATCACAGAAACTTTGGAGAGCCATCCAAGTCCCAAATAATAAAAATAACAGAAAATCCAAATTCAAACATTGCTCCTGTCAGAGGTTGCCACAGAGGATCATCTTCTTCCATATGTTAATGTCCTTGTCATCTCACTCTGTCACCCCCATTACCAGCATGTCCTCTCTCACCACATCCATAAACCTTCTCTTAGGCCATCCTCTCTCTATGATACTTTCAATCAATCAATCAATCAATCAATCAATCAATCAATCAATCAATCAATCAACATTTATTTATATAGCACATATTCATACAAAAAAATGTAGCTCAAAGTGCTTTACAAAATGAATAGAGAAATAGAAGACACAATAAAAGATAAACATAAGTCAACATTAATTAACATAGAATAAGAGTAAGGTCCGATGGCCAGGGTGGACAGAAAAAACAAAAAAAAACTCCAAAGGCTGGAGAAAAAAATAAAAAAATACTTTAGAATATTCAAGCAAATTATAGAAAAATAAACAATCTAATTCCATTAAGTAGTTCTGTTGTGAAAAGCAGACAGACATACAGACGGGTCTCAAAAACTATAAGAAATTTCACACTTGGACCACAAAATTTTAAAACTGTTTCTTATCGAGCATGTATGGGCCAAGGGTAACAATGCTAAAGCAGCAATGGTATTTGGAATAGTCCGGCCATTCCATGGACTATTATATTGTTGCAGGTTGATTACAATCACATTCCTTAAACTAATAAATGATATACAGTTAATTTCAGTATTTCAGAGATGTGAATCTAAAAAATGAAAGGGAAACCACACAAGAACAGAAGCACTGCTTTGATGCTGGGTGCCAACAGTTTGCAAAACTGAGCCATAAACCAGCATACGCAATGGATTGAGCTGGCATGAGAATGTGTGTAGCTTTACGCCAAGTTTAGTTTTTATAAACCACGATTTGAGTGTGGAAACGGACATACACAACATTTTTGTGCATGTGCACCGTTTATACATGAGGTCCCTGGTGAGGTTAGGGTCACAAGTTGAACGGGAATGGGTAAAATAAATTTAGGAGTTACTGGGCTAAAGCACAGGCCAGTAAAAAGGAAGCCTAGTCTGCCAATGCGACCTCACAGTTGCAGAATCTAAGACTTCCCTCTTGTGGTCCTTTGCAAGTGCGGAGTTGGATGGTGAATATGGTAATTGATACTCTTATAAAGAATAGTATGTGACAGAAACTGGTTTGACCTTCTGAAGAATTAACAATTAACAAGAATACAGCCTCATTACAGCACTCTAGAAGACTGGAACATATGTCCTGGAGGACCAGCACCGATCTAACCCATTACTCCTTGGACTGAATTCCCTCATCGCTATAGAAATGACAAGAGAGCTCCAATTGAGGAAGTATTCATTGCCTGGGTGTGGTATACATAAGTTTCTGCAGAATGGCCGGGAGGATCTCAACAAAACTTATCTTGGATTCTATGCTGCTGAAGAGGCCCTGGATGTGGATGTGGCTGGAGCAAATTTATGTGAACAACCTACTGAGATGAGGCTTTTGGTGCACCAATGGCCTGATGTGTGGACTAACAAATTGGGTCAGGTTCAGGGGTTCACCCATGTTATGTATACCAGCGATGAGGTCCTCTTTCCATATTGTGCATACCACCTCAAAAGAGGGCCATTATTAAAGAGAGTGTGGAGAAGATACTTTCTGAGGGCATACTGGAACCATCCTCCTCGTCAGGAGCTGCACTCGTGGTTTTGGGAAAAAAGAAGGGTGAGTCCTTCCGTTTCTGGGTGGTCTATCGGGCTCTGAACAGCAAGACTCATCAAGATGCATATCCCATGCTCCTGGTACACAAAATTGTGGAATCCCTGCATGAAGCCTCCATCTTCTCCACCTAGGATTTCAACACAGTGGCTATTGGTAGGTGCTGATGGAAGAGGGCAACAAGTGAAAAACAGCATTAATAACCCCGGAAGGCTTGTTCCATTTCAATGTCATGCCTTTTGGTTTAAAAAACACTACAGCCAGTTTTAAGAGGATAATGGAGCAAGTCCTAAAAGGGTCATTGGGATGGATCTGCTTTGTCTACATTGACAATTTCATCATCTTCTCTCCTACCACAGAACAGCATCTCCAGGACCTTGAAAAAGTCTTCCTAAGGCTGCAGCAGGCATACTTGATGCTGAACAGGGGTAAGCGTCATTTCTTTCAAACCCAAATCAGCTTTCTGCGGCATGTGGTATGTGGCCAAGGAATGCAGGTCGATCCTGAGAAAGTTAAGGCCATCCATGAGTACCCCTCCCCCATGACCTAAAGGAACTGTAGCGATTTCTTGGGTTAGTGGTGTGGTACCATCAATTCATAACAAAAGATTGGCTGACATCACAGCCCCTATTAATTGTCTAAAGAAGATGGTCCATGGAAATGGATGGCTAAATGCCATTACTCAGTGGACCGACTACGGGTGGCATTGTCATCCTTACCAGTCCTGATACAAACAGACCCACTATTCAGCTTTCAGGTGCAGACAATGTGGGAATCAGTGCCATGCTGAATCAAAAGAATAGTGAACAATGGGTTATAGCATATGCATCTCAGTCCCTGTGCAGCGCTGAAGTCAACTATTTGGCATCGGATAAAGAGTGTTTGCCTGTTGTGTGGGCAGTGGAGAAATGCCAACATTGTGTTGATTGTGAGGTGTACATAGACTATAATGATCTAACCTGGGTGTTCAGTCACCCAAAGACATCCTCTTGGCTAACCAGGTGGGCACTGTGCCTTTAAGGTTTCTTATTTAAAGTTTTATACCAGAAGGGCTGTGGCAACATTGTCCCAGATGTCTTATCTTGGGGCTTCTCAACTCAGGGACTGGCGTGCTTGTGGACCGTCTACAAACTTTACTCCTTGACATGGTGGTCATAGCATGTGCACAATCCATCAGTCTAGTGTGCCAGGAGTTTCTGAAGGGGAAAACTGACACAAAGCCAGGTCACATACATTTTGTGGACCTTCTAGTAGTTTTGTGCGGTCAGTTCCAACTCCCCTGGGACAAAATTGCAGCTGGATGTCCCAGAAGAACATGTTGCCCAATTCTTGGCTCATTATCATGACAGTCCATTCAGTGTACATCTTGGATGAAAGAAGGCCTTACTAGTGATCTTGGAGATGTCCTGGTGGCCCACTGTTTGTAAGGATGAGGATGTATGGAAGCATGTGAAGACCTGTGTGGTATGTCAACAGTATAAGTCACCTCTAGTCGACCATAGCCAAGGAGCCCTGTGAGAGTGGACTTGATGAAGCCATTTCCGGCAACTGCCTCACGGAAGACTGTCCTGATGGTAGTGATTGACACCTCCATGTGCAAACATAGAGCAGAATTTGAGCACCAAATAAAATACATCTACAACTGCAGTCATGTTATCTGACTGAGCTTCAAGAATTTGTACCATTTTTAAAAATAATAAACTAGCACATCCACAGTGCCTTCTACAACATTTTCAGGACAATCTATTCTTCAAATTTAAAGTTACTCACAAGCGGATTACTTCTTTATTGTTAATTTGTTACAAGCTGTTAAACCTGGCAAATAGAGGATAGAGTATTGTAAAAACAATTCATAATATTATGAGAGAATCATTTAAATATACAAAAACTAAATATATGTAGCCTTTCAGTCACGGCAGGTTTGGTAACAAGGTCAGAAAGTACACAGGCTGTCAGTTTACACTGTGACACACGTGGGTATCTGGGGGACGACCTCAACCTCAAGGCTCCTTTAATGGCTGCCACACTCTGAACCAGGCGGTGGCGCTGCTGCCTAACACCTTCTCTCTTCCTCCTTTTGCAGAAAAGATGATTGACGGCTCTTCTATCTCTGCTATCACTTCAGGTTTCCGGCCTACTGAGTCTGACCCTTCCTGTTGGCAGCCATGATAAACTGGTATTGTCACCACCGTGGACAGTCAGAAGAAGGCTTGTGTGTGAATAGGTCGATAGGTTGATTCTGTTTTTAGCCATCTTTTCACCTTCATCATCACCCACAGCGGGACAATAGAGAGCTGACAATTAATGTGACACACACGTCTGGACATGGAGGAGACCCCTTAGATGTTCTCTTTGTCCACCTCTCATAACAAGCAGCACGGATACTTAGGAGAATCATTTATAAGAGACTTACCTTCAATTAGAGTGACAAAAATATCAGTAAGAAGGAAAAAAGTGGATTTTATTATGAAGCTGAATTTCCTAAAACTATAAACATTCTATAAAGAAAATAATAATCTATTATTGAATCAGTCATGACATTTGATTTTATAGGTCATGTTATTAAGCAGCATGGTGGTGTAGTGGTAACGCTGCTGCCCCCCTACAAAGAAGTCAGGGTGCACATCACAGGTCCTCACTACATGGAGTCTGCATGTTCTCCTCATGTCCTCAGGGGTTTCCTCATGGTGCTCGGGTTTTCACTCACAAACATGAAGTTTAGGTGTGTTTGTGGATACTAAAGTGGACTCTGTGTGTGTGTGTCTGTGTGTTCACCCTCTGATGGAGTGGCGTCCTGTCCAGTGATTGTTCCTGCCTTGTGCCCAGCCTCCTCCCACTGACCGCCATCACAAACAAATGGTGAAGAAGGCCAATTCGATTCTGTCACACAGCAGCCATCCTCTGTCTCCAAAGTGTCACTTGAGGCCGTCAATGTGCTGATTTAGGGTCTCAAGGGTGAAGACCCACAGACTGAAGTCCTCTTTTATCTCAACGCTGTCAGCCTTCTGAATTCTAGTAGCTGCAGGAGTCCTGTGGAGTTCTGAATTATTATTGTGTGCTCTTCATTATTATTGTTCAAGAATCGTTATTCTGATTTGTAGAAGTCTTATGGTGTGTGTGCTGATTACCACAATGGCTGTCATGTGTGTTCTCTTTTATTATTTTCTTGTCCCTATTTAACAATGTCCTACGTGTCACACATTCCTGCTGCTCCCAAATTACCTCTGGGATAATAAAAGTCTTCTGTCATCCAAAGAAAGAACATGCACAATCAACACCAGCAGTGACCGGACGAAGGACTGGAATAAGAACACTAAATCAAAAGGGCAGAAGTGCGGACCACCACATCATAGTACCTCCTGTATAAACACACAAGGGGGTCTGAAATGAGGGGGCAACTCTTAAAGTGGAACAAGTAAAACATCTGCTGAGCAGAGCAGAAATAAAGGAGCTGAGAGTCCATCAGGAATCGTCTTATACAGTGCAGACCATAATACCTTCAAACACAATTTATGGGTCATGTTTACTGGTGTACTCATACCTCACATGAACAAATAAATGAAAAAAATCAGTTTTCTGCAAACATTTTGTTTTACTTGAACATAAAGACAATGTAATAACAGGGAATCTTACATTCAGCCATTGTACAGTCGTGAAAAGTCTGCTAAAGAGACAACTTGAAGTGCATTCAAAAAAAATGTCTTCCCATATATTATGTGCTAAATTTGAATAAAAACACTTTATTGCAGCAAACCTACTAGATGGGACAGCAGTGAGGATTATAAAGATGATTCAAAATCATACAAGTGTGCTTTTAAAAATAAGGAAAAAGTTCTTAACAATAATGTTTCAAAGAGTTGTGACAGGCGGAGAGTTCTTTAGATGCAAATGTAATTCCTTTATTAAAGGTTTAAGTTTCTCTGTTTTTCAGAATTGAGCACAATGCTGTCCTCTGAAGTATTAATTGTGTTCTCTATGAGGTGAGCAGCTGCGGCTAATGAGACTTCACAAATATTAACAAATGTCAGTCTAAAGCAGCAAATCCTACGTTTAATTGTGGACATCAAACCTCATTTGACCTTCTCAGTCGTCCATTTCAGTTCCTCACAGTCACCTCAGTGTCATTTAGTGAGCCAGCAGTGTGAGGAGTGAAGGCCGACTGCTCCGTCTGCACTCATCTGTCATCTGCTGCCTTATTGAGGAGGAGTGCAGACTAAAGTGCAGGAATACGAAACATTAAC
Source organism: Polypterus senegalus (assembly GCF_016835505.1). Taxonomy (NCBI): domain Eukaryota; kingdom Metazoa; phylum Chordata; class Cladistia; order Polypteriformes; family Polypteridae; genus Polypterus; species Polypterus senegalus. The sequence continues at coordinate 5,757,401 of NC_053156.1, forward strand.
TTCAAGATTAAAATAAAAAGTTAAACATGAGACAAAACTAAAATAATAAAGGTATTATTAGATCAAGTATATTGTAGGAGTTGATTATTAAACAGATCACAGCCGTGTCCCTGAACAGAATGTCAGCCATCGTCTTTTAGTTTTTAAGTTGTGAAAACTCTAAGTTTGTGCAAATTATAACTCCAGATGTTAAAAGATATTTAAATTTTAGAGATTTTGTGTGAAATTCAATACATTAATCAATAATTTATGATCAGATTAATTATTTTCCAAAATAAAGGAAATAATAATTATTTTTCAATATTAAAAGAAATAAAGTCACCAAGAAACCCTGAAATATTTCTATCAATTGCCAGGAGTCCCCTACATTTACAGTCCTTTTTATTTATTATGCATTCTAATAATGAGAGGTTTTATTAAAATAACTGTAGATTTTACACTCTACAGAAATAGAGAACAATTCTGAAAAAAAAAAAACAGCACAGCAGTATTCTGAGCATAAGAATATTTTATTGTTAATAAATATTGTCAAGAACTGTATGGATAAATTGAAAAATAAGCAAAGCCATAATGTGAAAAATTCAAAATAACTAATTACACAAAATAACTTTTACTTTGTTCATTTTCTTTAACTTTTACAGTAAGTTGAGCACTGAAGAAGCTGAGCTAGATATTTCACATGTTAGAATGATTTTCAGTGCTTTTCTGAACCAGGAATAAAGAAAAGCGTAAAGAATTGGATTAACTCCAAAGCTCACTTCACTTACAAACACAAAGACATTCCTGATGATTTGGCTGATTATGTTATTAACATCAGAAAAAAAATTGAATATATTAACAGGCAGCCAGGAGATGATAAAAGCCCCCACGACTACTCCTAATGATGGTTAGATCAGACTTTTTAACTGTCAGACCACAGATCAGCACCCCTCCATATGAAATTTTTCCTGTCCTCATAACAGCAGACCAGGCCATCATATCCACCTTAATTAAAGGATTTGTTTCTGTGAGTTCTGTTTATCCAGTTGCTATGAATTACAAATCACATTCCAATAGATGGTGCGCTGCAAATGTTAACACCAAACATGTCAAACAGAGAGTTACTGCCAGATAGACAAAAACAGGCAGCTGTATCTGAGGAATAAGCTTTCATGATGGAAAAGGATGAAATGCATAAACGTATGATGAGACAGCGTGAAACATGCAAAGCTAAGGAAGTCCGGCATAAAAGAAGTCAAGGTGCGATACACCAGACGAAAGATGACAAATTACCTGAAGATATGAATGTGCAAATTGTTAAGGATGTCCGTGCACATGCAATGCTCAGGCAGTAGAAACCCCAGAGGAACATGAGGAGTGAAATCATAAGAATACCACGGCCACTGCAGAAGTGCAGGCCCAGGAGACACCAAAAATATATAGGCATAGGGACAAGGGTCCCCCAAATCTTACTACGAATCCCTTATTTCCTTAAATTGTGACAAAGGAGTTGTAGGGATACATTGCAGTGGTAATCTGGGTGGTCAGTGCAAATATTGTGGTTAAAGATTTATTGAGGGGCATGTAGAGGTATCTTGCTCAATTGGAAAAGTCCTAACTCACCTCTTTTAAGTCAGTGTGTAACTAATGTTATATATTATTTGAAATTGGAGAAAATGAAACTCTCACTTAGAAGATCTGTGTAAAACTTGTATAAAACCTGGCAGGATCTGATCAATAACAATTCTGAATAAGTTTTAAAACTGAGGAAGCTTATTCTCTTCCCTTTTTTATTCTATTAATGTACTTGTTTTCCTACTATTAAAATTGTGCCCTATTTGGCCCAGCTCTCTTTTTCACTGGTGGTGGTTGATTTGTGTCAAACCTAGTTTTGTAAGATTTGACTTGCTTGTATGGAATGTTATTCGATTTTATTAAATTCAAATAAATTTTTATGAAAAAAAAAAAAAAGATTTATTGCGGGGAGCAGACTAGCAAAGGTGTTGTAATGAAGGGATGAAGGTAGACTTGTCTTACCTACGGTTCCAGTTCCAGACAGGTCTAGATGCAAACAACCAGAAAATGATGAGCAAAGGCAATATGCACAACTGTATATTCTCGATCCAGGCAATGGGCCATGAAGAATTTCACTGAATGTGGAGGTTCTACTCAATGATTTGGAGGCAAAGAAAAACATACCTTTTGGTGGCTTAGGCAGTGGGATAAGAAACAAAAGGAAATTGAAGGAATGATATTCAAAAGTTCAAGCTCAGAAAGTCACACAGTGCCTGAAATAAAAAAAAAAAGTGGTCAGAAATTGAAGTCGCCATTAACAGGCGAGTTGTAGCCCACCGTCTGAATGTCATAAGGAAGCGTATTAGGGTACAGTGAAAAAAAAAAATAAGGACTCAAAAAAAAAGGGTCAACATGTTGACTTTAATCTAGAAATGAAAAAAATAACAAATTTAGGATCTGTGATGACACTCACAGCATTGTTTGGGATTTGTGACACAACTTGACACAAAGAGCTTTCACATGTTTGAAATCAAAATGCTGAGGTTTACCTAAACAGACAGATATCAAGCATCTGGGGCATCATGTATAACAGCGTGCATAGAATTCACACTAAAACATGACGTATGGACAAAAAAAATCAGATGCACGAAATCTTGTGTAAGTCAACTTCCACGCACTTCAGCTCCATAAATCCTGGTCAGCGTCAAATGTAACGGATGTGCAAGCCACCCCACCGTGACTCCTCCAATGATTTGAATATTTCAATATGTTTTATTTTTATGTTGTGTCATTCCTTGGTGACTCGATAAATTACCATCCAGTTTCTGTTGCATGCTGCGCTTTCTGCCACCAACCTGGAAACTGATTATGTCACCATGATCCCTCCTGCTGATGCTGACGTTTCCCTGACACCCTATGATAATAGTGACGTCTGAATGTTTATTTGCTGCACAGTATATGCACAATGGGGGTGTCACACACGTGCGCTTAGGAGGCAATCAACAGGCCCAGAGGTGAGTGAATGGTTACAAGATGTGGGGTTGTATGATGGTGTTAATGCCTCTCTTTCTGACTCTGCAGAACTAAAGAAAAGAAATAATCGCGTACCAGAAACAATAAACTCCACAAACTACAGTTCATCATACACTTCACCACCC